>NC_056525.1:247939464-248054756 GCF_019175285.1 Sceloporus undulatus
AGGATGTCACTTCACTGCGTCATTTCCACCAATGTCTTGGGCCTCATGAAACTACCACATTGAGGACGGCCATGTTCTACCAGGACATCCACAAAGTAACTTGGCAAAGAGTTAGTACGTGGCATGTTAAGTTGGCTTCTGTGCAACACGAGAGAGATATTATTCATGAGAAAAAGCGACACAAAAAAAATTACCAGTTTTAAGCAGAGAAGCTCTGGAATTAATGTAATTTGTTCCGGAGGGCCAAAACTTTAACCATTCTCTCCCTCTGGTGAGTTCAAAACCACTTTTGCTCTTGAATGCATTTTGCCAGCCAAGGCGCAAAGGGGGAAGGGAGGATGACGCGAAAACAGGACATTTTTAAAAAGCAGCTGAGAAAGTGGGATGACAGAGGTTAACTGGGACCATCCCAGGTCACCCCGGAAAGTTGGAGGTATGAAGAAGCCTTTCTGGAATTCCAGGTATAAAAGGATGGCTCTAGCTATGACCTGGGAGCAGAGCTGGTGGCTTTAAACCAGATCCAGAATGTTACTGTCATTAGCATAAATAAGTATTGTTCTAAATGGGCTCTTAGCAAGTTGTTGTTGTTTGAACTACGTTAATGACTGATTGTTTGATTTTTTTTTTTTTTTTTCTTTTTTTAAAAGTAGTATTGAATTTTCATTAACATAAAATAATCAACAACAACCATTCTTCATGGTACATTCTGCTATATCTCCTTTTCTGTTTACATATTGATAAGGTTATACATAAGTTTCTTGCGTTCTTATATTCTTATTCTTCCCCCTCTCTCTAAAATTATTAATTAATGTCAACTTGCCTACTGAATCTTATATTTCTTTTACATTTCTGTCTCTCCCCCCATAGGTTCTTGACACTTCTTTTCTTGGATAAGAAAATTAACCCCTCTAGCTGCCTTAGATCGCTATCAGTCTACAAACAGGAAAAGAAAAATCCAAGCATATTGAAGACATTAATTGATTGATTTTGATTCTGAATGGCATTACTTTTCACTATAAGATTAGGGATTCAAGCGAAGCAGCTGACTCTAGACATTGGTCTTAAAATGAATCAACTCCAATTAAACTGTTAAAGTTAAAAGTTTAAATTCAGACAGTCGTGCTTAGTTAAGGGGTTGGAAAATCGTAATTAATAGCCACACATATACACAGGGCTATTCTTATTATTATTATTATTATGTCCCTTCTATTAGGACAAGAATGACTGTTTGAATACAGAGCCCGTGTGTCGAGGGATCTGAGAGTTGGACACTGACTTGGAGACCAGGGTTCGCATCCTTGCGAGCCATGAAACCAACGGGGTGACTTTGGGCCAAGTCACACTCTCTCAGGCCTCAGTGGGACAAGGCCAATCGCAAATTGAACAAATTGCTAAGAAAACTCCTGATAAGTTTCACTTAGAGTTGCCATAAATTGGAAACAACAACAACACACACCCACACACCACACACAACCACATCTATATATATCTATATATAATTAAAAAAAACAGGCGTTTCTTTTTTAAAAGTAATTTGGTTCAACAACGGCCAGTGGTCATGGTTCTTGGAAACTGTAATAATAAAACCCACACCTGGATCGCCTGTGTGTGGTTGTGAGAAGAAGACTGACCTGGTCTGCAGAAGAACTGTTTTGGATCCCTCCCCATGAAGAAGCTTGGATGGAAAAGACCTGATGCAACTTTTTGGGCTTCTTGGGGATACTTGGCAGAAATGGGAGGCATTCTCTAATCATTTCTCTGTTCTCTTTGCAGAATGAAACGGCACAGCCCTTACAGTCTGGGAACAGGACCGCCTAGGAGGCAGTTCCATTTTTTACTCTCTGGTTAATCTTGCGAGCTGGAGATTTAGGAAGAAGATGGGAGCTGAAGGTTGGGGAGAAAGGAATGGAATTTTTTTTTAATGGAATTTTTGATTTGGATTTAACACCATTTTACAAAAAAAATACCCTGACTGTAAAAAGCTGTAACAAAAGGGCTACAAATTATTAACATAATACTAATAATATGTTATTTATTTATTATTATCCTATTAATGTGAAGTCGAAGGCTTTCATGGCTGGCATCATGGTTTTTTGCGGGTTTTCAGGCTTATGTGGCCATGTTTAGAGTTTCTTCCTGATGTTTTGCCAGCATCTGTGGATGGCATCTTCCGACGAATGATGGCATGAAAGGGCTTGGGATCTTATATACGATGAAACCTGGACATGCAGAGTGATTTGCATTGTGGTTGTTCTGTGCTACTGCAGGCCTCAGAGGTGGGAGGTCTCTGCAAAAGAGTGAGGATTAGTGTCTGTTTGATTTCATGATCATTGTCTGGCTGGAAGCCCCCTGACCCTGGGAGGATTTCCATTGCATTGCTGAGGTTCCTTATTTGCTTCAGGAAGCCAAACCTTGTTTACTTTAGGGATTCTCTTCCTGTTGAAATTGTCCAGGGTTGTTTGTGGGTTCAATGGCTTCCCTGCGGCATCCTGGACAATGGTATTGGTTGCATGGTCCAGAACTTCGGTGTTTCAAACCTATTTTGCTCGGATGGGTATGTGGCATGTTCTGCAACGGCTTATTTTTCTATGGCTGGCCCAGTCTGCAGTGTCTTTCTTGTTCCTTTGATTCTTGTTTGCACCTGCGTTTGGTTGGTCCCTATAGAGACTGTCGCAGCTGATGGCATGCGATAAAATTCTTCCTCAGCTGTGAGGAAAGTCTCTCTGGTCCTTGGCTGCCAAAGCATTGCTGGATTTTCTTCATTGGTTGTAAGCCATTTGCAGGTTGTGCTTCCTCACCACTTTTCTATTCTGTCTGTGACTCCTTTGATCGTATGTATGTTAAGCATACCTTCCCTTTGGGGTGGCTGTTGTCCTTACTCCTCTGGGTTTTCGGGCCTGGCAGCCCTTCTGATTGTCTGAGCTGGAAACCCATATAGCCTGTAGAGCCCGGTCCAGCTGCTTCAATTCATTTCAAAGAATTGGGTGGGGTTCGCGATGCGTTTGCTCGTCTACCAGTGTTTGATTGTGCCTTCTTTTTGTCATGGGTGATGGTTGGAGTTCTGTGAAGGTTATCGCGTTCTGTATGTGTGGGAGGCCAAAATTGATCCACATCTCTGTTCTGTTTTCTCACTGCAGTACCTGGCACGCTGTTATATGGGAATTAAGGGAGTATGACGAAGTAGAAAACCATCATTGGTTCTGCTGGTAAGGTTTGCTGTACTAAATTGTCTCTTTGATATAAGGGCACTCTTTTATTTATGCCATGTATTTCATGGACTTGAGCATTCCCGAGTTTCGGTATCTACCGTGGGCTCTGGATCCAAATCCAGTGTGGTACCCAAGGGCCCCTGTATGATTTAAATTGGGATATTTTAATCTGGATGAATCTTACTGTATTAATGGTCATTTTAATCCTATTGTTTTATGTGTTTTATTTTAACGCCTAGTTATATATTTCATTTTAATCTATATCGTTACCCTGTCGCTGCCTTGCCAAGCCTGGGCAGGGGCAAGAAACCAACCAACCAACCCATAATATTGTTCTGGTTGTGTTGGTTCCTGACTTTAGTTTGGAGAGAAGACGAAGTCTCCATACGGGAAAGCATCAGACGAGGCCATCATGAAGGCAATGGACTTCAAGGGAGAGCTCCTTGTATCTTTCGAATGACTTCTAAGGGGAACTGCTCATCTTACAACTCTGTTTCCAGTTTCAGTGGAGGGATCTGGCCTTTTTATTACTCTTCCTGTTTTTATACAAGTATTATTGCTGAGGGAATATGCGATTCTGATGTGAGACAGAGATGTGAAGCTGCTGACTATTTCCCCTTTGTTCCAGCCTCCAGATTAACACAACCCCCTCCCTTAAGGCTGCTCTTGTTTAATTGGGTGTTCTTATGAGACTTCAAGTTGTTTGACTTATGGTGTTGCCCAAGTGTGGGGTTTTCTGCCAGATTTTCTTCAGAGGGGGTTTTTGCCATTGCCTTTCTTGAGGCTGAAAGCGTGTGACTTGCTCAAGGTCTCCCAGAGGATTTCCTGGCCACGCTGGAAATCGAACCCAGGTCTCCAGAGTCCTAGTCCCATTTGCTCATGCCACAATGGGCTATTTTGCCAGAGTAACCCCCCTGGACCTAAACCTCTGTTGGGTACTCCCAACTCCAGTGAATAAACAGCAGAATGGTGAGCCTACCATAAGAGTAAACGCCATTGATTCAGTGTGTCTTCTAAACAACCGGATTCAGCCATGAGCATTGTTTTGATCTGACAGACAAAAAAAGCAGATTCAGGGGAGGGGCCTTTTCATAGAAACGTTAAAAAGTTTGTTGTGTTCATTCTTAGATTTTATAAAATAAAATTCACTGATGGCAATTTGCTTAAATTTACAAATAAGAGATTGAGAAAAAGAAAGTAATGAATCAATGCTTCTATTCCTTTACTTCTTTTTTTAACTGTAAATATTATTTATTTAGTACCTAGTACAAATGATATGAAGCATTTAATTTATTAATGTATATATTTTTGGATCCCCCCCCCAATTTTTTAAAAATTTACATCTTGCTTTTTGTTGCCTCTCTCACTATGACTTCTCTACATGGGATTTTCCTGTCTCCCTAGACAGGTGAGTCTCCACTTATCCCAAATGCTTGGGGACGAGGAGGGTTTGGAATACCTATATTTGCTCATATGTACCTAATCTGGACGCTGGGACCCAAAGTACCTAAAGACAACATTGCTATGTTCCATATATACCTTAAATTCACTTAGCCTGAATTTGACACATATATTTTTAATAATTTTGTGCCTGAAACAAAGTTTGTGTACACTGAACCATCAGAAGCAAAGGGTCACTCTCTCAGCCACTCATGAAAAAAGTTTGGGTTTGGAATAGGGAATATTTTCAGATTTCAACAAGGGAGACTCTGTCTTGTATCGCATTTCCCCATGAAAATCTGTCTTTCATATTGAACCAGAATAATGTTGCTTCTTTCTTTCTTTCTTATTTTTAAAATTTTGATCATCTGAAATCATGGGATTTTATTCTATTTTAAAAAAAATAAAAAAATATTTTTAGTTAGTTCCAACTGGTTTGTGCTCAACCTTTTTTTAGTTGTAAACCTTTTGTGTCCCAAGTCCCTCCAACATAAAATATTGGAGATGGTTTATGGAAGGAACTTGCAGCTTCTGCAGCTCCTAGGCCATAACATTTCTTCCCGCGCGTCAGGGCCAATTATGAGCTTCCTTGGTTTTTTCTTTAACCTGAGCCTTTTCCTAGTTCGACCAACCAAGTCTGTGGCAGTCACGAAAACAGCCGTAGAGTAACAGGAAGCTGACGACATACCTCCCAGCTTTCAAGTTTCCCACATTTGGAGCAAGGTGATGGAACCAGCCAAGGCCCTTGTTGGCTTCAGTCAACATGGAAGGGAGGAAAGAAAACCGTCCTGTGCACGGGGAAGGTTGTATCTCATCCTGTGAAAAAAAATTCTGTTGCTGGTATGCCTCAATGTCATTTCTAACGCTAAAGTTGAAACCTATACAGGAGTCTGGCATGGTATTTCTTAGGAATCGCGTTTGGGGAGTCCCACTGGCCTGATTGGGAGTTCCTGCATGGTAATGATTGGCCTGGATGGCCTTGCGGCTCTCTCCCAAACTCTCTGATTCTCTGATCCCGTCTAACTCTTCACCATGCTTGGCATTCCACGTCAACGCACCCAGTTCGATGGCCATCCAGCTCTGCTTTACAGACCTCCAACGAAGGCGACTCCACCTTTCCGAGGACGGAGTGTGCCCTACTGTTGAATAGTCTTTACTGTTCAGGAAGTTCTTTCCTAATGTGAGGTGGAGGAATCTCTTTTCCTGTAGCTTGATCCATGTCCGGTCCTATTTTTTGGAGCAGCAGAAAACACGCTTGCTCATCATCAGTTTTGACATTCCTTCAAAGATTTAAACCGGGCTGCCTCTACTTAACCTTCTCTTCTCTAGGCTAAAGCATACTCGCTGCTAAAGTCTTCCTTCTGGGCTTTATTGGTTTCCAGAACATTCCAACCTTTTGGTTTTCCCCCTTTGGACACGCTTCAGCTTTCAGTATCATCCTGAATTGTGAATTCAAATTGGGGCAAACTTTGATTGCCTCATGGTCTGGGGGCAGCATGTGGTGCACATAACTGCACTTTGCCAACCCCTGATTTAGAGCTGAGTTTCTCAGGAAACCTGTTTCCAGCCCCGTGCCAATCCCAGAGCCTTCCAGGCTCTTGTGCTTAGAAAGGCTTGCCTTTCTTGGGCCCTGACCCCCTTTCTCCTTTTCCTCCCACAGCTGTGAAGGAAACTGCGACTGGTTCTGTTGCCAACTATGCCATCGCCAGAATGACAAAAAGGAACGGATAGGTGGGTAAATTCCAGCCATTTTGCATCAAGACTCAGGTCCACCCTTTTCCTGCGAGCAAAAGAGTGAATAAAAAGGACCATTTGGGGCATTGGAACAGAGACTGCAAACAACACTTTTTCTTCCAACGCAGGGGTGGCCGTAGAGCTTTGAAAAAATGGAGCCAGCTTACTACTGCATGCCTTGTGTCCTGGGTGGTTGGGACTTCTTGTTTTCCTTGCTGTAGCAATACTTGATAAGAATGGCTTTGGGTACTCTTGAAAAGTGAGAGTGGGTTGACTGGCTCCGCCACTGTTTACATGTCAAATAGTCACACTGTCCTCCCTGCCCTTTTTCTAGAGCAACCTACTTTGCCCAAACCATCTACTTTTGGGAAGAGTCCTCTAACCTGAATCCCGTGCTGAGAGGAACTATTTAGTGCAGGGGATCCTTATATTTTGCTAGCTTGCATTTTCACCTGTACTGTTTTGTCTGAAAACCTCAAAAAACAAAATACTTGACAAGGACTTCTGACTGTTTCAGAATTCCTGTTATTTCGAGCCCTGGGGCACAAAGTTCTTTCCTTCCTCCTGATTTCTACAATTTAGGCTGCTAGCAGTAAGGCGAGCTCTGCATCTGGATGATGAGAAGAAACAGTTGTTCTCTTCACAGAACGCCTCATGCCCGATTGTTGTTTCTTGCCAGGGCAGGACCGAAGTTGGACGAAGACTTGATTTTTTGTGTGTTGTAACTCTCAGCACCCTCCAGCTCACATGCCACTTGCTGGTTGTTGTAGTCAAAAAGCCATGGTTACGGGCATGAGTGTAGAGGCAAGAGGATCCGGTGGGCATGAATGTCTTACCTTTCCTAGAAGGGGCCGAGCAGTGCAAAACCAACGACAGTGCAGGCGTCGTTTGTGTGCAGCACAGAAAATTCCCCTCATCTCCTGCTCAAAAGGTGTGTAGCCTGCAGGACAAACGGACTTCAATTAACTCGGAATCAACCATTGTCTGGGTTATCGTCATGCAGTTGTGGGTCTGGGATGTAATGTTGCACTAACCTTCTGTGGGGGAAACTGTTTTAATTGCTTGTGTCCTTAAAAGCAAACTCTTAAGTTAGTACTGATGATCATTTTTGAAGATCTTGTGTGAAAAGGGAGTTGGAAGTAGCTACGACTTCAAGATGGAACGGCACAGGTTCCTTTCCTTTTAATTCAGCAAGCAGTTGCTTTATTCCTCATCCCCCAATCTCACTTTTTCTGGCCAAGGAGGAACCATCGTAAATAAATTCTTAAAATAAAATTGTCCTTTCTTATTTCATTTACAAATCTGCTTCCACTAAAAAGCGTACTGCTGTCTAAGTAAAAAGCTATTTTCCCCATGGTTCTGTCTGCTAACGCCCTTGGTATCATCCCTAATGCGTGGTGCCCTAATTCCTCTCCTGTTAGCAAGCAGGTTACTCGAGAACAATGTGGGGCCAATGTTCAATCAAAAACAGTTTCTTCTCTGAAACAATGAATAGGGTTGATTAGCTACTTTAATGGATTCCAAGTTTCCACTGACATTGGGGAGCAGGTTGTCATTTGCCATCAAGGGGGGGTAGTTTCAGCTGATGGTGCCCTAAAATGGGAGGGACGACCAAGACACCCTCAACACAAAAACATACTTGAGGATCCTTACCTCATAGAATCCACAGAATCATAGGGGAGTTGGAAGAGACCACAGGGGCCATCCATCCAACCCATTCTTCCCTGCAGGAAATCAAATCACAGCATCCCGACAGATGGCCATCCAGCTCGTTTAAGCCCTCCACGGAAGGAACTCTCTCACCTCGAGGGCGGTGCATTCCACTGTCGAACAGCCTTACTGTCAGGAAGTTCCTTCCTAATGTGAGGTGGAATCTCTTTTCCTGTAGCTTGATCCATTGTTCCGGGTCTGTCTCTGGAGCAGCAGAAGAAAACACGCTTGCTCCCTCTCAATATGACATCCCTTCAAATATTTAAACAGGGCCTCATATCACCTCTAACCTTCTTTTCTCCCGGTCTAACAACATCCCCAGCTCCCTAAGTCGTTCTCATAGGGCATGGTTCCCGACCCTTCACCATTTTTGTCCCTCCTTGGACCCGCTCCTGTTTTTCCAATGTCCTTTCTGAATTGTTGTGCCCAGAACTTGGACACACATCTAGGTGGGGCCCTGACCAGAGCAGAATACAGTGGCACTCTTACTTTCTTGTCTAGACACTTATACTTCTATTGCATGCAGCCTAAATAGCATTTGCCTTTTTAGCTGCGCATCACACTGTTCACTCATGTTCAACTGTAGTCTACTTGGGACTCTAGATACCTTTCCCACGTAGTTTCTTCAGCCCGGGTCAACCCATCTATATCTGGAATTTTATTTTTCTGCCTAAGTGCAGTACTTTTCTCCTGTTGAATTCATTTTGTTACTTTGGCCAAGTTTCTAGTCTCTTTCAGGTCATTTTGACTCTGATCCTGTCCTCTGGGGTATTCGCTATCCCCCTAATTTGGTGGTTTGTCAAATTACCTTGTTTCCTTCATGGCTCCTTTCCACGTCTTCTTTATCTGATTCTGGAGAGTCTGCATTTTGGTTAATGACTGAGCCAAAAGTATCGGAAACTTTTAGCTCCGTATTCCAGTGTCTTTGTTACTTTCAAGTGAGGGAATAAGCTGAGTGAGATCATTCTTTTTTGTCTTCTTAAACTGTAACCTGCCTTTGCACTGTTCTCGGTAGTCATCCAAAGTCTTTGCTAGTTTTTGCAATAATATGTTGTCCTCTGCATTATCTTCCGTTGGATGTTGCTCCTCCAATTCTCATCCTATTTCAAGTCCAATCCTCCTTTCTTCATATTCTTCTGCATATCATTAACCAGCAAAGGGGGATAAAAAACAGCCTCTGCCCGATCTCTTGCCTATGGGCAGGGCCATTATTTTTCATTGGCATTTGCTTTCTCTTGTCTAGAGTCTCAGTTTTTGAAATGTGGAACTAAAGGACAGCTCTCTCGCTATCATGGACCATCTCTAAATCAAATGGGATTTTCAGAGAAAATGAAGCCAAAGACTCAATTGAGGCCTATTACTTTAGCACATATTTGACATGATTTTGGGAAAAGGACAACTGCTTGTTAAACGGAAAATCAGTGTGAAAAGTGGAAATACACGTGTGAAGGAGTCATGTTATCCTGAGCCTATAAGACCTCAAGCAGGGCATGCTAAATAAACTGGAGGTACCTCATTTGTTGGCACCCAGCAGCCAGACCAGTGTTAAGGAATGCCGGGAACTACAGTCTGGCCAGAAACAGGCGAGCTAACATCACCCCATCCCCGTTTTAACACATTTATTAGTAGTGCATGTCGCAAGTTTCACATTGTTAGGAATTAATACAATAAGTGGATAGTGCACTTCTTTTGGTTCTTTCAGCTGATAAGGACATTTTTTAGAGGGGAGCAGGGGAAATAGAGGTAGATGGGATTTTGTTATTGATCGATGTAACTGAAAACACCAGAGAGGAAGAGATAAGAGATATTTAAACATGTCTGTTCAGCTGATACAGGCAAAACAAAAACAAAAACAAAACAAACCCCCAAACTTAGGGCCATTATACAGCCTGATCCTGGGGGGAAAAACAGGGACATGCCCCCGCGTTCCAATGGGCCATTGGTTTGCTTGCAGTTTATGGAAAAACCTGAGCAGTGATGGAGAGTGAACCTGGCTGTTTTGTTTACCCACGACTCCCATTGCATCCTTACTGGTTATTTAAGGTTACTGAACCCCAACAGTCACTGCCATCTGCTGTGGAAATAGGTTGTCTGGCCAATGAATATGGCCAGCGCGCCCCTTTCTGCTCAGATGCAGCATGGGAAGCTTTATCAGTACCAGTGAATTGTGGGCAAGGTCAGGAGCGCCATGCTGGTGCTTGTCCAGGTCAGCGTGGGGGGGGGGGGGGTGGTGGATGTTCACACTCACCTGTCCCTGTGCTGACCTGGGGACCAAACCCAGGTAAAGCACTGGGGTCAGGAATTATTGGCCCGACTGTTCCCTTGATCTATTCCTCAGTTAAAAGGAACTGGTGCCAAGAAAGACCTTTATTATAGACTGTTATGCCTCAGCTTAGAAATGCAAAAACTTGTGGTTATGGCGATGGAGTGACAAGTTCAGTGGTTATAGTGGATGGACAAAGGCAGTAGGAAAGCTGTTAAGGTGGGCGGAAATGGACATTGACTAGTTTAGTAATTCCGGACCATAATTAGGGAAGATGCAGTTTCAAGAAAGGAGAGCTACATGCGCCGAAAAGAAATGTTCTGACGACAACTCTGTTCCTGTTTGGCATAGATTGGACGCAATGGGCCACAGCTGGTCTCTTCCAATTCTATGATTCTACAAGCCTTAAAGCTCCCCAGGCCCTTTAACCCGCTCCTTATTAGGGCATGGTTTACTGTTTTGGTCTCCCTCCTCTGGACATGCTTCAGCTTGGCCACATCCTTCTTGAACTGTGATTGTTCAAAACTGGACACATCCAGACACAGTTTCCAGGTGAGGTTGTGTGGTGATCAAAGCAGAACAGAGTGGTTCTATTAACTCCCTAATAGGTGCTACACTTCTATTGCTGCCAGTCTAGAATCAATAGGCTTTTGTTTTTTTGGACTGTCAACTTCCAGCAGCCTTCGCCAATGTAATGAATGCTGGGAAACTACAGGGACTGCATCTGCCAAGGCTACCTGATTCCATCCCAGGATAGACCAAGATAACATGATGTATTTTTCTTGTAACACATTTATTAAGTGTGCACATGGCAAGTTTATTTTTTTAAAAAAAAATGGTATGAAAAGTTCACATAAGCAGCATCTTTGGTCTCCTTGTAGTAAGGCAAGTTCCCCTGGAGAAGGGAACAGCAGAGGTAGATGAGGTTTTGTTCAGCTAGAATTGTGCCAAGTACATCCAGACGTGAACAGACATTTTAAAATCTGTATTTTGTGGAGAAACCACAAGGGCTCAGGTTGCAGGCTGTTTAGCTTGGAAATCTTTTTTTACTTCAGCCACAACCTTTCACCTCACAGTCCAGACGATAATCCCTTATTATAAGGGAGTGTCTGAGAGGTCAGATGTGAGCTCGATCATGAAAATGTTGACTTTCATTATCACTTGGAGTCTACCAATATAAAAATAATAATTTTGATTGATTTTAAAAAAAAGAACCTCTCCATTTGCACGGGCAATATGATGGGAGTCCTCAAGTTCGAGTCTGTCAATTACACCTTTGCTATTTCTAAGATCTATCCATGTCAAGGAAAGCAAAACCTTGCTGATTAGAAACATAAGATGATGACCCGATTCATGAATCTGGCAATAGACGTGGCCTGAGGATGGCTTTTTCCTGCAAGGTGCCCGGGGTTCGATTGACCCTTGGCAGCGTGGTCTTAGATGCTGAACACGGGACCTTGAAAATGACAAAAGATCAACAGCGACTTAAAGGCCGTTTCCCTCTCCTTAACATTCTCTGAGATCACTGCTGAGATAAAATCATTCCAGGTGTTTTCCCTGAGATTATGGCACATTAAAAGCGCTCTGGGATCAGAATGATAACAGGTGACCTTCTCGTACCTTAACAGTTAGTCATCACTCTCAAGTTGTCCCCCACCTTGATCCCTTCCTTCCTTCCAGCCCATCCATTATTGCCATCCATCGTCACAATAGGGACAGCCAGGCTCCTATTACTTACATATCACTGACCAGGACTCGTTGGGGGAAGAGACCTTGAATTGGGGAAACAGTGGAAGGGTGAACCCGATGCTGGAATCTCTTCCAAGGAATTGCTAGGACAATAACATGTAAGCAATTGTAGGGGAAGAGGAGGACAGCTGCTGATAAAGAAAGCAGCTCAGAAGCAGATCTCAACATTAGCTATACTGCAACACCACACTCCTTCCCCCATGAGCCACTGAAGATGAAGTACAGTCCGCTCCCTGCATCCGGACCTAGGCAGGATGGTGAAACACCAAATAATAATGGTTTGAACACCTATATTTCTGGCCAGACTGTAGCCCTAGATGTGCTGGAGGACCTCCAGATGCCTGGAGAAGTGGTATCTGGAAGTCCTCCAGTGCAAAATCTATGGTCAACTTCTACTGAATGTTCACTCTCGATTTGCAAAGGCGGACCTTCCGATGACCTAGAATATTATTTTTTTCCTGGAGCGGGCGGTGGGCAAATGAAACCATGGTTACTCGTACCCAGATACCGACATGGACTGTATTTGTAAGAGTGCCCCTTGACCACAGGATCCCTGCTCTCGGTTACAGACAATAATTGTGGTGCCTTCCATGTCAGTGGGATTGTGATACCACTCCAGGTTTCATCTGTAATTTGAAGGCATGATCCAAGGTGTTCACCATATTTGGCACAATAGGTTCAGTATCTGGTTTGTCTGGATGAAAACCTGGAGGAGATTCACTGTCCCATGCCTGGGGAACTGCCACTTGCCCCTTGCATGTCCCTAAAACAAAGGTCCTCACACTTCTCCAGGTGTCTTCGCCCTTCAAAACTCACCGATCCCAAGTCAGTGATCTTGTCCATTGGTCTCGGATTCTGGGAGCGAAGCGACCAAAGCTCAAACATATCTTAACTTTGTTATAATCTTTGTTCTTCTCATCTTCGCGTCTCTGAGATACTCTTTGTCTGGGGGAGCGGGCCAACACTGAGAGGCGAAGGTTGGTGCCATGGGAAGGAGGACCCTGCGGGAGGATTCCAGGCTGCTGAAAACAGCATTGTGCTATCCTGCCCTGTCTCTGGGGGACTGCACAAAAGTCGGTCACCCCTTCTCTAGGGACTCCTTTTCATGTGGGCTCCATCTGCCACACAGAAATAAGGACAGTCCTCAAAGATATGGGTGGATGCCAAAGCAGGAGGCTGTTAATTCGGCCATTGTGTTATCTGTTATTATGGATTTTTAAAATATAAAAAAAGAGGAGGGGAAAAATTGAACAGAGAGAAAGACAGAAAGGGTCGAGGACGAAAAAGCAAAAAAAAAAAAATAAAAATTGGAAAAAGGCAGAGTAGTAGTCCTAATAAAATAAATTCTTAATTTCTTTCTTACCTCTCCTTAAGGCGAGTACATGTAACATACACAACACAATTAAAAAAGAAAACCCACATAAAAGGCAACAGTAAATACAATACTATAAAACAACTTACAATACACTCATATAAATGCATTATTATTTAAAAATATACAAAATTATAAAAAAGTTGTTTGTAGTTTAACACTGACAGGGTAGCCTGCCAGCAAGAAGAGATGTATCCTTAAAGAAAAAAGGGGGAACGGGGCGGAAAACATGGATTAAAAGAAAAGAGAATGGGTTAAATAAAAAATGAAAAGAAAAGAAATGGAAAGGGGGATAACGGGGATTATGCCTCGTGCAAAACATAACAACATGCGGACTAGGCGTCATACATTAATGTAAGGTGGCCCATATGTCCAAAAACTACCATCTTTACGCATTAACATCATCTCACCACTGAAGAAGGATTTTAGGCTATACTGTTTAACCTTTCCCCTCAACAGCAACACTTATTTCCCACCGTCAAGATTTTCTGTACTAATGGGCCCAGCAACACATGTTTCAGTGCCGACAACTCTGCTTTGATCTATCAGTCCATCATTCTCTGCTTCTCCTGAATGCATTTACTACAATTGCATCGTATCAGGTTTCTTGATAGCGTTTGCCATCAGTCAACGCAGTCCCATTATTTATTTATGGCTATACCACCTTTCTCCCAAAATAGAGATCAATGGCACCCACAATTCCTATTGTACTATTTGTGTGATTGCCACCACGTTTTTTAAACTTTGGCGATGATCTGCTGGAAGAGAGGCGCTCCTCCCTCCTAAACTGTCATCGTCGCCTCTGAGGGAGGAGAGAGGATGGCCCAGTTACCATAGGACTCGCCGGAAGAAGAAGAGCCCTCCCTCCGGTCCCATTGCCTTGGTCAAGGACTCAGTGGGAGAAGAAGAATGCTGGCCCTGATTTCCTCCCCCCCCCCCCTCACCATTCCCTTTCTTTGTGTTCGTGTCTTTTAGTAGGATTGTAAGCCTGTGGCGCACGGAAACTGTCCTGTTATCCCCTCTATTGTTAACACGCTCAGATTCCCAGTGATTGGGCGGTATATAAATAAAACCTATTATTATATTATTATTATATTATTATATTGATATATTTATATTATTATTACTCTTTCCTTCTGCACAGGGGTGCTATTGAAAAACCATCTAAGCCATAATACCTTTCAATAACAAAAGAGGAAAAAATGATACTGCAGTTTCAGGCATTTGTTGACAAACTTCCTGCCAGGAAGCTCAAAACAAAAACTAGTTGAAGTTTAAAAATTAGTTTCTAATCCTTGTGTGATTTTTAATATAACTTGTGGTTGAATTTAATCTTAGAACAGTTATAATTCTTTTTAACGGGGGGGTGTATATATTTTACTATTGTTATCTCTGTCCATCTGATTCTTTTAATTTGTTGGAAGCTGCTTTGATTGTTTCTTACAAAATAAGTGGGAAATATATATTATTATCCAACATGCGGGCCGAAGTATTCTGGATTCTTATACCCTCTATTTGCATATATGTACATAATGTGATATCTTGCAAATGGGACTCGCATCTAAAACACAAAATTATTCTGCTCATAACAGCTTATGACATAGCCTAAAGGTAATTTATACAATATTTAATAATGTTGTGCTCAAACCAAAGTTTGGTACATTGCTCCCCCGAAGCAAAACGTTTCACTATTTCAGCCACTCTAAATTATTTTTTAATTTTTTGGGGAGTATTTTGATTTGAAATTCTGGAATAAGGGAGACTCAATGTATTTGAGATAGCCTAATTTGTACCCAGTCTACAAAACATGTTGTTTCTGGCCTAATACCCATGGCAATTCACCTTCTGTCCCAATCCAAGCCACCGCGCATCCTTCTCCCATGATTGCTCACTGACATGTAGTCGCCTCTTCCAAACTTTCTCCAGCTCTCTTCAAGAAGCTAACATCAGCTTCATAGAACATTAAGAAACAACCATGCTGCATGAAAGCAAAGGCACTAACTAAATCCAGCATTTTTGTTCCAATGGTGGCCAACTAGTTTCCCCAAATGGAGCCCCAAAGCAGAGGGTACCACTTCACTCTCCCTCTCATTTCCCCAGCAATTGATCTACAGAAGAAGATTGCCTCTGGCACCTGGAGGGTATCGAGCCATTTTGATAAGTCAAGGTTTCTCCTCTGTGATTAATCTGGATCCTTGTACAGCTGTCCCAAGCTCGCCACGATCACATTTTTGCCAGGGAATGTGAGTTGTACTGCACTTAGACAGAGAAAATGAAATGCACAGATAGGAAGGATGGTGACACCCTGCCGTGACAGCACTACTGATGAAAGGGTTCTTGGTTAGTGTTAGTAGACACAAACTGAACTGAGTACAGTGTGAGCCTTAGCTAAAAACGCCAGTATGATCCTACGCTGATCAATAGGAGTGTAGGTCTATATCGAGAGAAGTAATAGTACCATTCTCTTCTGTTTGGTTAGACCTCACCTGGCGTATTGTGATCCAGTTTCTGGCATCACAGTTTTCAGAGGATCTTGACAACACAATATGTCCAAAGGAGGGCAACCAAAATGGTTAACAGGGTAACGCCATGCCTGTGATGGGGGCTGGGTATGATTAGCCTGGAGAACCGAACGCTAACGCGGGTGATCTGATGGCCATGTTGAAATATTCAAGGGTACAGCATATGGAGCAGGGGGGTAGGCAACCCTTTGGAGCCGGGGGCCGGGTTGCTGTCCCTCAGACCACTGGGGGGCGAAGCCAACTAAATAAATAAAAAATAAAAATAAAAACTTTAAATAATAAATAAGACCAGGACAATGTAGGACAAACTTTTCCAAAATGGGGGAAGGGCACTTTTTTAATAAAACGTTAAGGACCACACGAACCAAATTTGCTGATTTTTAAAAAAATGTTAAGATAAATGCATGTTTCTGCGTCTTCTCTTAGACAATGCCCCACCTGCCCCTGCGCAAGACGCCAACAAAGGGCCCTGGCGGCAATCGGCGGAGGGGACCGGGCTGGGCGGTCCAAGGCCCTCGCCGGGCCGCCTCCGGCCCTCGGCCGCAGGTTGCCTACCCCGAAATATGGAGGATGGAACAGCTGTTTTCTGCTGCTCGAGACTAGGGACCAATGGAGGCAATGGATGCAACGTACCAGGAAAAAGAGGTTTCACTTAAACATTAAAAAGAACTTCCTGTCCATAAGAGCTGTTTGGATACGTGGGAAGATGCTGCTGCTGCCTCAGAGCATGCGGGAGTCTCTTTCTTGGAGGTCCTTAAGAGAGGCTGGACGACATCTTTTGGAATATTTGCTTTTGATTTGCCTTTCCTACGTTGCAGGGATTTGGGACTAGATCCTTGAGGTCTCTTCCAACTCTATGACACTATAATGAACAGTGCATAGTTGAACTATGGCAATTTCTCCTATTGAAATTATTTTGTTAGTTTTGCCCCAGCTTTCAACCTGTTAAGCGTCATTTTGAATTTTGATCCTGTCCCTGGGGGTATTAGTACTCTAATTTGGTGTCATCTGCAATTTGATAACGCAGCCCCCCATTTTTCATCCAAGTAGTTGATAACAAAAAGATTTTGAAACAGCACTGGGCCCAGGAACAGATCCCCTTGCTCCCATAGTCACTTCTGTCCATGGATGAAGGGGGGGGCGGGGCCGTTCTTTACTTTCAGGAGTGGAAGTCACATGGCAATGCCTGTCCCTTTGTTCCACTCATCGACATGCATTTCCAGATTCTTTGGGGAGGACCTGGCCCAGCTCTCAATCTGTTTGTTTCTGTCCTTGTCAACGGCCCCGTGACGCTTCTGCCCCGCCGCCCGTTCCCTCACGCAAGCAATGTATTAACTGTTAATCACACTCTTCCGCCTTACGAGGAAGGCCCTTGCCCACCAAGTTTGCCCCGCCCCCCAGTGATAGGTTTGCTTCGGGTTGCCCGAAGGCGGAAGTAAATAACTCTAGGTGGCTTATTTCTGTTTCTGGAGCCTGGGTGGCGCGTGTTCAATGGCCTGTACTGCAGCCAACTCACTCAAAACCACAAGGTTGCGAGTTCAGACCAGCAAAGGCTCACGTGACCAGGCTTGCATCCTTCCAGGAGGATCGCTAAAATGGTACCCGTTTTTGAGGGCAATTACTTACGTTGTAAACGCTTAGGCGGATGAAGTGGTATATGTATAAATGAAGCTTGTTTGTTGTTTTGTTAGCACTGCTCTAAAGCTTCGAGTGTCACGCATTGGAATTGAAGAAATTTGGGCATGTGGACATTGGAAAATGAAGTAGGGTTGAAGAGAAGATGAAGAGAAGTCAAGACCATACTTGCCTGCAAATAGCAAACACCAAGACACCGGGAGTGGAGACAATAAAACCTAAGGAACGCATGGTTGGCTCCGAGCGCAATGACACACAAGGACTAGGGGCGTGGCACGCGGAAGGCCCAGGTATCGTGAAAGGAGGAAAGTCATTATCAGAGGCCAGGAGGAAATAGCTGCCTGCAGAATGCGATAGATGGAGCTCAGACGAACCTGGAGACAGAGGAGGTGTAGCAGAGCAGAAAACAAGAAAGTCATTTCACTTCCAAATGTCACTTGGGGTTTGAGTTCCTTTAAGGCTTTTTTATCAGAACATTCTATGCCACGGTGCACACTTGATCTGACAATAAAGATCGGAGACTGCAGGAGCAGAACAAACATTTCCCAGACTCTGAAGTAAAACCACACCCTACAACACACTTTCGGAGTCCTCTATCAGAACATAAACAAAGTAGTGAACAAAAAACACAGCCGTGTGAGCTAAATAAAAAGGAACACATCAAGTAGGCAAGCCAAAAAACAACCAAACATAGACATGCTCTTGCATGTGCTCACTGCATAAATATGACATTAATGCCAGTAGAGCAATGTGGGCCTGACAAAGCAGAGAATACAGGCATATTACTTTCTTGATCTAGAAACTAACTTCTGTGATGCACCAGAATTGCATGGCCTTTAGTGCTGCATCATACTGTTGATCATTGTCTGCTAGAACTCCTAGACCCTTCATATTAGTCTTGTTAGCCGGGTGTTCCCAGCGCCTATATCTGTGAATTTCATTTCATTTCATTTTCTTTTTTCTTGCTAAGGCAGGTACCTTACTTCATTCCTTCAGGAAATGAGAAGAGCCATTGTTGAGCACCTTTGGGTTTGGCGTTGTCAACAACCATATCTTGGAGATGGGGGGGCCCAAGTCTAAAAACAAAATTATTTCGTTCATACACCTTATAAACACTAGAAGAGGTCATTATGCAATATTTTAAATAATTTCTAGCATGAAACAATCCATAATAGAAAGCAAAGAGGGCCCTACCTCAGCACCCCTGAAAGGACCATTTTTAGTTTTTGGATATTCTCGATTGGAGGAATCCAGGGAAGGAAGATGAAACCTTTATTATGGATGGGAGACTGCCAACAAAATACCAGGTGCTGTTGGTATACAGTATTTCAGAGGAAGAAAGAGGCCCTATGAAATAAAGTCAATACAATCAAAAGGACACTTGAAGGCACATACATGCAACACAGGAGGACAGTTACCTTTCTGACTATACAAGATGCAATCCCAATGCTCAGTTTTACGCCCAGTTTGATGAATCGTTGAAAGGTGCTGCAGCCGCCTTCCACATTGCTCTGGCATGCGTCCTGGTGTAAAGCACCAGTCCCAGCTCTCGTCATCTTTTGCCGCTTCCCCACATCAACTCATCGTAATTACGGGGTCTGGTTCTGATAGGCACAAACACTCTCATTGGTCTCTGAACAAAATGGTAGCGGAGAGGGGGGTTGGCTTTTTAATAGAATCTTTCAGAGACAATAACTGTCGGGTTAGGAATGAGGAGAATGGTAGGGATCTGCTTTCTGTTACAAACCTATTTGGAGTAGTCACCTCCTGCGCTCGTTTTGCACTGGGTCAGGTCCCTGAGGATGGCTCGGTGGCCCTCTTGCAAGTCTGCATCCTGGCTGTTCAGGGACTGCTCACATTTCTGTAGAAAGAGGGCTACCAGCAATCCAACTGTTGGAATTCCTTTCCCAACCCTCAGGCCATATTCAAAAGGGGGCGGGGGACCAGGACCAAAGTTGTGCAACACCTTTAAGATTACTAAATCAACTTTAACATAAGCCCTGTGAATTGTTGTGCAACAGGGATTATACAATGAATACAGTGGTTGGTAAAATGGTATCCCTTATATAAAAGGCAGAACCAAGGTGTGCTTTTGGGGGGGATATTCAACATGGATGGTTGAATCTGTAGATATGGAGGGCCAGCTATAGCCATGTTTTCTCAGATGCTCTGAGATAATCTTAGAAGTTCAATGTGTTTGTGTAGTCCATGTATCTAAAGGTAGGACTACAGAAAACAACCTGGTTAATCAACCTGGGGTTAACAGCTTTCTTCTTACTCATTTCTCTTTCATTGACTTTCTTCTCCACCATCCTCCATCAAACATCCCTAACTTTATTACATCCTACCTTTTGGGACTCAAAATGGCCACAAAAAGACAGTAGTTAAAAACATTGGAATGGAGATGAAAAAAACAGCAGTAATAACAAACAGAATTAAACTAATTAAATCTTATTTAAAATCATTCTTAAATACAGTACGCACAAGAGAGTCCTTTTACAATGTATGGTAAAATGAAGAAGAAATATTGCTTAATTATTAGCTAAAAGTTGCAAAAAAAAAATGAAAGTAGAAATAACACTAAGACCTAAATTATTCTCTTAAGTACGATTAGATTTAGAAGCCAGACTGAGAGAAAACATAGAGCCTGGAGTGCCTTCAAGATTGCAAATGCAATACATCTCAGTGCTGCCACATTTTCTTCTAGTTGTCTCAAAGATGCTACAAGATCTCTTTACATACTGATTTTACAGACTAACATGGCTAATACTTTGAATTTTCTCCTATACGTTGTCATGATTGAATTTGTTTGATGGCATGTATAACAAGTTTGAGATTCACTAAAAGACCCTAAGAATCTCCTCCCCCCAGCCTTAGCTGCTTTGGCCGGCCTGCTTCCTCTCCTTGCCCTCACCCATCCTTCTTGTGATGGACTCAATCAAGCTGTGCCACCTGCTGCTGCCCACTGGCAATCAGAGCCTTCTCCTGAGCCAGATGATCCAGTTCTGTGTGATGGACTCTTACTTTTCCTGGCTGCCCTGAAGCGTCTCTTGCTGGGCAGGAGCTTCTCTTGGCTGTCACCACTTGCTGCAAGGACTCCGACGTCAGGGCCTTCAGCTCTTCCTGGTGCTCTGTTCAGGGGAAAGCAACAGAATGTTCTTGCCTGGCCCTTTTGGCCATGCTTTATGTGCTCAGCCCCACATGTCCTGTTTTTATATCTGTGAACCACTGGAGGTTTGGCCCAGTGGTGTCACTAAGGGGGTGTGGGGGATGCGGGAGAGCACCAGTTGACACCATAAGGTGATACCACTGCTCTGAAACACCTACTTTTGGGCAGAAATGGCCGGTGGCATTCATTTGCTTCCCTTTAAAATGCTTTAAAGATGAGTGGGAGTGGAGGGAAGCTCAATGGAGAGAAGGAGATGCCCCAGAATGTTTCAATTTTAATTTTTAAGAAAATTTAAGTTTTTGATTTTTTAAAAATATTCTTTAACATTTCTTTAAAAAATCACATTTAATCAAAATCTTCACTATGCATATGTAAATACATTTAGGTTGTGGAATTGTATTTGCAATTTGAAGTATAATTTATGTTGCTAGTTGTTTATGTCACAACGATAGCATTACACTGAGTGCTATATGGGATTATGATTTATGAGTATATGAGTGCAAAAAAAGATTGCTAAGGATTCTGCAGTGGTGTGAAACAGGAGGCTATCAATGGGGGGATGACACCATGTGTTACCGCACCCAAGTGACACCAACCCTGAGTGACACCTCTGTTTGAGCCAACCAGATCTGAGCCAACTTATTTCTCAGAGCATGGACTGCTTTCATGGCCACTGTGCCCTTTGCTTCTGGCTTTCTCCGAATAGTTGTGCCAAGATAGTTCATCAACACAATTCCAGCCTAGAAATTGGACCTAAAAGCAATACAGCCAAGGACACTTACACGCTGTGTTTAACATGGCTGGATCATGGCACTAAGAATAAACAGTCCACATTCATCCAGTCCAACGGTGTGCAAAGGGAGTGGGGCCATTAGAATCAAGGGCCATCCAGTCCAACCCCCTCTGCCATGCAGGAAATCCAATGAAAGCATCCCCAGACAGATGGCCATCCGCCTCTGTTTAAAGACTCTAAGGAAGGGGGACTCCACTACACTCTGAGGAAGGAGTTTGTTCCACTGTGTTGAACAGCCCTTACTGTCAGGAAGTTCCTCCTAATGTTGAGGGTGGAATCTCTTTTCCTGGGCTTCTCTTTGGTGGGCCACACCATTGTGTTTCGGAGTGCCAGAATACATTCATCCTTCTGGCTGCCATTTTGTATGATTTATGCCAACTTTGTTTGTTTTTCAGTGAGCTTTGGGGGCTCGGGTGTGGGGGGGAAGAAAAAACAGCTGCATTGTGGCAACTTGGATCGTTTTTGCTAGTTTTCACCCAAAAATTAACAGGAAAATGTTTTTAATTTTTGAGGAGAGGCTGGGAGTTCAGGTTCACACTTTGGGGTCCATGGCCACATTTGGCCACGCCAAATCAAGAGTTGGAAAGAGACCTCAAGGGCCATCCAGCCCAACTCCAGTGACCTAGAGTTACCTTTCACTGAGCATACTGGGAACGTAGGAATTTGTGCCACTGCGCTCGACCTGCAGGATTTCATGCTCCCTGCCGGCCGCAGTGGAGACCAAGGCATTGACGTATGCTCTGCCCGGCGCTTGAACTGCAATCTGACGGGGTGGCATAGCAGACGCGCGGGCACGGTTTGCTCACTATGTGATAAGCGTCCAGGTGTTCTGGATCCATCTCTGCTGTGCATTCAGCCAGGGTCTGCGGAGGAGGGAAGGGAACATCAGCATCTACAAACAGCTATGGATATCATACAATTCATTTCAGTTTTTTACAGGGGGTAGAAATGGGAGCTGTTTGTTTAGATGCACTGCTTCCCTCAGACCTCAAAGTTCGCAGGAAGGAAAAATGTGTATCTGGGGTCTGAATGCTGTTGCATTCTAGGAACAGCTCTAAGAAAAAGCTGTGATAAGCTACTTTTAGCAAAGCAGCAGAGTTATAAATAGTGTTTTAAAAACCAAATGCAGACTAGGGAAAGAGGGTTGCTGCCGAGTGTTCGTTTTCTATAAGTATACACCAGGACAGCCTTCTCAGAGGTTGCAAAGTATTTTTAGGACAGCAACAGCTATCGTCCAAAAAGGTTAACTGGCTCTATTTGGATATACAGATGATTCCAACAATCATGTGGCTTTCATCAGCAATATTATTCAAAGGGGATTTGTCACTGACTTCCTCTAAGGCTGAGAGAATGTAACTTGCCCAGGGTCACCTAGGAGGGTCTCCATGGCTGATGGGGATTTGAACGCTGGTCTCACAGAATCCTAGGTGGAATGTGGATTTTACTTATTTATTTATTTCACTATATAAAATCATTAGCTCTTTGGTTTTCCTACCACTGTTATTGCCGATGACACCCAGTTGTTCTTTCCGCCTGACCTCTTTCCAAGGCCTGAACAGCAAATTTTGTCTTGCCTACAGCTGTCTCGCACAGTGGAGCGCCATCGGCGTTTGAGCTCAACATGTCCAAGACAGACCTTCTTGTCTTTTCCTAAGCAAACCTTCAACCTCCTTTTCTGTCTCTGTGGCAACATCCAGTCACCAGTCCACAAGCCTGCCTGCAGTCTTGCTTTATTTGACTTCTTCTCGTCGTGTTCCTCAGATCCAGACCACAGCCAAGGCTTGTAGATTCTTTTTGAATATTGCAAAATCCGACCCAATCTCTCGCCTTACTGCCAAGATCCTGGTCCATGCTAGTGATTCACAACGTGATTCTGTAACGCCTCCTGGCTGGGCTTCCTCTTTTCTCACCTCCGTCCTCTAATTTCTGTTCAGCATTCAGCTGCGTGCATTATCACTTCCACCCACGCTCTGACCACATCTCTCCTGTTTTGGCATCCCTTCACTGGCTCCCCCCTCCCTTTCCGTCATGTCTAAGCTCCTTGCTCTCGACATTAAACAGCCTCCATGGGCTGGCCCCTCCTTACTTATCACACCATTCTTTCTCCTCACCTTCCCACAGGGCCCTCCGTTCTGGTAATCAAGGTCTCCTGTCCCAGCCCAGGATTTCCTCTGCCCCATCTCGGATTCGCCCTTTCCCCTTGTTGCCCCTCACTCCTGGAAACCTTCTTCCCCCGCGAACAAGAGCCATCACTTCTTTAACCAGCTTCAAAACAGAGCTGAAGACCATCCTGTTCAGAGAAGCGTTCCCAGGCATTGCATAATTGTCACTTGCTTTTTGTTGTTCTTTTGTTGTCTGTTTTATTGAATCATTTCCTGTATTGCTATGTATTTTATATGCATTATCCTACTAGAAAGGCCCCTTCGCCACCACCACTCCCTTCTTCTTTTGTGTCATGTCTTTTTAGATTGTAAGCCTGAGGGCAGGGAACCGTCCAATTAAAAAGATTGTATGTACAGCGCTGTGTAAATTTACAGCGCTTTATAAATAAAGGTTAATAATAAATAATAATATATCCCTCCTTTCTCCCTAAATGAGATACAAGGGTGGATTACAATAATTGTTAAAAGGTCCAATTAAAATACTAACTTACAAAAGTGAAAAAGGAATTAAACATCAGTGTTATTAAAAACTGGACTGAAAACAGCTAAAACATTTAAAATACATTTAAAACACAGTTCCAATAAAAGATCTCTCTATATAGATGTCTTTCCTTTTTCACAGGGGATCCATTCTGGATCCCTTTGCAAAAACGGAGTTTCGCCTATATTCAAGCCCCACTGGCTTGAATATAAGCATGGGCGCACGCCGTGAGCATGCGCACCATTCATTCTCCCTCCGTTTGTCCCTCGCACATAAGCAATGGACACTGATCCAAAGACTGCGAGAACGGAGGGAGGACTGTGTGTGTGCATATGTATGTGTGTATGTATGTATGTATGTATGTATGTATGTTGTTGTTATTGTGTGCCTCCAAGTCATTTTTGACTTATGGGGACCCTAAGGCAAGCCTATCATAGGGTTTCCTTGGCACATTTCTTCAGAGAGGGTTTGCTATTGCCAACCTCTGAGGCTGAGAGAGTGTGACATGCCCAATGGGTCACCCATATATATATATATATATATATATATATATGCGCTCACATTCACACACACACACACACACACACACACACACACACACACAGAGCGTACACTGGGTGAACTTGGGGAAGTTACATGCTCTCAGTCCCAGGGGAAGGAAATGGCAAACAACAAATCTGAACAAATCTTGCCAAGAAAACCCTAGGATAGGTTTTGTCTTAGGGATGTCATAAGTTGGAAACAACTTGAAGGGACCCAACAACAACAAAAACACAATGTCACACACTGTGACTCCATAATTAAAATTCAAAAGCCTGCCTAAATAAAAATGTCTTCACTTGTCGTTGGGAAGACAGTAGGGAGGGACCCGACCAGACCTCCTTTGGCAGAGAGTTCTACTGCCTGGGAGCAGCCATGGAGAAGGTTCACTCCCAAATCCTCACCAATAGCACTTGCAAATGTGACGGGACTGAAAGAAAGCCCTTCCCTGCAGGTCTCAACATTTGCCCTGGTTTATATGCCTCTGCCTGACCACTCCAGTTCATTAAAGCAAAGAATTCAGCCCAGAGAGCCGTGGGAACAAGGGCTGCTTGTGTATTTCAGGGCAGTGCTATTCTATTCCCAAACGTGGTTACTTACCATGTCTGTGGTGCAGAGATAAGTCCGCCGACCTTCAACGCTGGCTTGACAATTGAACAAGGACACCCCCAGCTTGGCTAGCTGCTCTTCAGTCAGGTCTGTGCAAGATGAACGGAGCTCTGCTATAACCTTGCAGAAAAGACAAGAAGAAAGCCAAAAAGTATTCATGGTACAGCAGGTCCTTGGTTTTCTATCGGGTTTGGTTCCCTCTACTCCCTTGGATACCAAAATCTGTGGATGCTCAAGTCCCATTAAACATAACAGCATAGTAAAATGGTGTCTCTGATATAAAATGTCAAAATCAAGGTTCTCTTTTTGGAATTTATATATATAATTTTAATATATTTCAAGCTGTAAATGGTTAAATCTGTGGATGAAGAATCCATGGATACAGAGAGCCCACTGTAGCAAACATTGGGAGATTCACAAAGTGAACGAGAAAGAAGATGAAGAAAACCATATTTCATTTCACAAAACAGATGCGTTTCCAGGCATTACAGGTTGAGTCTCCCTTATCTGTAATTCTAACATCTGAAATATCCCCAAATCCAAAATTATCCACCTGGGTGGCTGAGAGCGTGACACCTTTGCTATCTGATGGTTCAGTGTACACAAATGTTGATTCATGCACAAAATAATTAAAAATATTATGTATAAAATTACCTTCAGGTTCTGTGTATAAAGTACAGTATTTGCCTTCCAACTAGGCAAAGGAGGAGGAGGGCTGAGTGGGTATAAAAAGCCTTTGTCACAGGTTTTGTTAACTGAGTTATGCCTGTATGCTTGTTTCCTACAACACTGCTCCCTTGACCTATGATGGGGTTGGAGCAATTGCTTCAGTTGGACCATTGATACTTTAGCCTTGCTAACCATCAACAAGAGAGTAACTGTGGTTTCTACCAGAGCCGGGAAACTTACTTTTTTGGATTACAACTTCCAGATTCCCTCAGCCAGCATCAGGGGAAGCTGCAGTCCAAAAGAATATAAATTCTCCAGGCTTACTACTAGAAAGCAGAGTGGAAACCTCTGGGACATACAGCTTCCGACATCTGCATTAAGGCTGGCAGATAAAGATGTTTTAAGAAAAAATTCAGATGGGTTTTTGCAATGGAAGGCTTTAACAAAAGGGCCATTAAGTGCTGTATTGTTTCAAACTGCATTGTTTAACTTTCTAACATCTTTTTTAGAGTTTGTATTTTTAATATGCTGAATAGATCAATTTGGTTTTCACACTGATGTATTGATTTCTGTTTTTAAATTCTAATCTAAGCATGAGTCCCATCTACACTGTAGAAATAATGCTGTTTGACACCACTTTAATTGTCTGGATTCTACTCTACACAATCCTGGGATCTGGAGTTTTGTGAGGCACCAGCAACCTTTGGCAGAGAAGGCAGAAGACCTTGTAAAACGAGAAATCCCAGGATTCCGTCAAATGGAGCTGCAGCACTTAAAGTGGTGTCAAACTGCATTATTTCTACAGTGTAGATGCACTTGCAGTCTTGGGCACAAGGCAGGATATCAATACAGATGAGGAGTAGCAGCCAAACCTTATGGTGACAGGAATCCAGGGGTGACAGATGCAGCCGCTGGGCCTCAGCTAAGAACCTCTCGTCTCCTGTGGTCATCTCAAAAGGAACTTGTGGAAGATTTCCTGGGTTGGGAGCATTTTTTGGGTCTGGAAGAGGGGCTGGAGTCGCACTTCGAGAGAGCCAGCCGAAAAACCCAAAGGAGGGGACAATGAGCAGAAGCATGAAAAAACGGGAGGACGAAGGTCTGGCAATCTTGGGGTGGCATCTTTGGAGGATACCCTGCAAGAGAGAGAAAAGAGCCATGGCAGTTAAAGCAGTGTCAAACTGAATTATTTCTGCAGTGCGGATGTACTCTAAGAGAAAAGCCTCCTCAGAAGATATTAGAGTCCAGTCAAGCTCATATGGGGAAAATGCAGTCCTTTTTCACGTTACTCCAACTCCCAGAATCCCCCCAATGGCATGTCGAATGCCTGGGATTTAACAGACCCAAACACTTACTGCACCTCCCAGAATCCCCCAACAGCAATATTGATAAGACTATATCTGCTCTAACAAGACTCTGCTTTGTTCAAAGGACTTAGTTTTTGATTAGAGAACAATTGATGCAAAGGGAAAGTTTGTGTCCAATAAAACCAGCCAGGCTTTAAACCTCCCATAAGACGCTTTGTTGTTTTTGCTGCAACAGATGGACCCCACGAAATTCTTGTTTTGATAGGATTATACTATCAGTCTTCACAAGAGACTGCAGAGCCAGTTCTACGTTCCAGATAAGTGGCCCCTTTGTAAGACTAAAGAGCAAATCTGAAGTCTGCGTCATCCAGGGCATGGTTTCCAACTGGGACCATTCCATGCTCCCCCCATAGAAAAAGAAAAGCCCACAAGAAGAGCAAGAAGAAGGTGGGTGCTCTCCCATTTGTCCCTAACACACTGAGACTTTGGGCAAGTCACACTCTCTCAGCCTCAGGGGAAGGCCATGCCATACCTCCTCTGGACAAATCTTGCCAAGAAAGCCCCATAAGTCGGAAATGACTCGAAAGCACACAACAACAACAACAACAAGAGAGCCAGTGCTGTGCAGCAGTTGGAGTCCTGTACTGTACTAGGAATCTGGGGCTGCATTCCCACTTGCAAATGAATTGCTTTGTGATCTGAATCAATGGATCAGTTTGGCAGCGGAGCGTGATTCGCGCAACATTTCCCCCGGTCGCATTTTCTTGCCGCAAAATAAAATAAAATAACTCACTTGTGAGTTATTCACATTGACAAATGAATCTATTCGAATTGGACCTGCTCCAGCCGCCCAAAGGGCAAATTTAAATCGATCCCGATCCGCACCTGGCTCACACTTGCGCGGAAACGATTTATCCAAAAATATGCAGAAAAAATCAGCGTCAAAAATTGTGGGTTAAATGGGTCTATTGTGCTTCAGTGATTTGGTTCAAGTGAGAACCAGGGTCATTTAAACTAGTTCAAACTGATTTGTGATCCGGTTTAAAAGGTAGTGGGAATGAGGCCTGGGAGACCAAGGTTTGAATTGCGGCTTGGGCATGGAAACCCATGGGGCGACCCTGGGCAAGTAACACTCTCTCAGCCTCAGAGAGAGGCAATGGCAACCCCCCGCTCTGAACAAATCTTGCCAAGAAAACCCCACATAGACCTTCCTTAAGGTTGCCACAGGTCAGAAACAACTGGAAGGCACACCGCAACACAACACACAAGAGCAGAAGTATCCAGTATTATAAATGTTTGTGGGCTTTTGGGGCTGTGAGGCCATGTTCTAGAAGAGTTTATTCCTGACGTTTCGCCAGCATCTGTGGCTGGCATCTTCAGAGAACGCTGGCATGGAAGTGAGTGGGGTGTGTGTGTGTGTGTGTAGATGCACACACACACACACACACATATATATGTATACAGTGTAACCCTTGGTTGAGAGAAAGGGATTTCCATGTTAATCTGTACAAACAAAAACCCATCAGTGATACCTTTTATTGACCAACCGAAATGCACAATATACTTGTCGCAAGCTTTCGAAACAAGTCTATGGGCTTCTTCTTCATCAGGAAAGATGTTTATTAACAAACAGGAGAAAATAAAAACAATTGGAGATATTAGTCAGATGCTGCCTGTATGTTGTTCCAGTCCTTAGTGAAGAAGGTATGCTGGGGAGGGCATCTTTTGCAGACCTTTAATGAATACATTTATTAAAACTTATTATTATTATTATTATTATTACATGCCGCAATTGGGAGATTTCCAAAGCCCAGGAAATTTAAAGTCCGCTTCTCCATGTTTTTGCATCAGGAACATTTTGTTGGTGTAGAGAGATAAGGCCTGCGGATTCAGCCCAAACTGAAGAAGAATAAAAGTGGTTTTACCGCGGTGATACCTTTATCGGCCGACCAAAATGCGGAATACGCCACGGAGCTTCGACTTTTTGCCGACTTCGGAAGATTGGCTTTTAATTGGGGAATTTTAATATTTTTATTTTTAATTCACATTTTTTTTATTTTGGGGGAGGTTTTAATTTAGGAATATATATATATTAATACCAAATGGACCCAGGTTCCTCTTCCATCCCTAAGGAGGTGGGAAGCAAGGCTCAAGTGTTGTTGTTGTTGTTGTTGTTAAGTACCTACCAGTCCAGAAGCAGCAGCGGCTCTTCCTTGAAGGAGCCTCCCAAAACCCGCATTTCAAACCTTCCCGGGCGAGGCAGCCACCAAACCATTCATAAAAACTCCCCTGTGACGTCACAGGCGGCTCGGCCAATCCGCAGCTGGACGCCGACCAATCCCAAGCAAGCAGGCGAGGAAGGGGGCGTTTGTAACGGAGAGGCGGAGGAGAAAAAAACGAACGGACAACAATCCACCAATGAGCAGGGAGCGGGGCTCGCGCTTTAGCCAATCAGCGTCGCTCTCGCTTTCGTTGGAGGAACGGGAGAGAAAGAGTGGCTCCGATTGGCTTGCCGGCTGAAAGGGAGGGGCGTGGTCTAGGAAGGAAAGGTATGAATGGGGCAGACCAGACCACCCAGGAAGGGAGGGAAGGAGTGAAGCAAGCGGAGCATAGAAGGAGGACCCTTGGAAGATGGAGAAGCTGCGGGAGCTGAGAGTGGGCTTCATCGGCGCAGGGAGGATGGCCAGCGCGGTGGCCCAGGCCATGCTCCTGGCGGGTGAGGAAGGAGGGCATGGGGGACAGGGCCCGAGGGGGGCAGGCCTTGCAGGGGGCTTTTCTTCTCCCTCAATCCCCCCCAAAATGGAAGAAGTTGGACTACAAGTCCCAGCATCCCCACAGTGGTGCCTCAGGCCCTGAGTTACATCATGATGATGATGATAAATTGTATTTCTTTCCTGCTTCTCCTCAAAGCTCAACCTGTTAAAATCCAAAATACCACGATAATAACGATAGTAACGATCCTATTCGTATTGAGGAGAGGCAAAAGAAGAGAGTGGGGAAGAAAAACCATTGTGGACTACAAGTCCCAGCACCCGCCTCCTGGGTGCATAAACCCTGGGCTCAATGATAATAAGGATGGGTTTTTTAAATGTCAATTTTGTACTGTTTTAACTGGATTCTTTTAATTGTGTTTACATGTCTGTTGTCAAGCTTTCTAAGTGTCTTTCTCTGGGGTCCCTTTTCCTGGACAGAGGCGGAATAAGAACAAAATAAACCACAACAGAAATAAATCATAGTAAACCGTTTTCATAATAAATCCCGCCTTTCCTCAAGGCTCACCGTGTTTTAAAATTCAGTTTTAAAAGGAAATGCATAAAACCAGCAGCCGGTAAAATACAATATGCTGCTGCTGTTGTTGTTGTTGTTTAGCCTTCTTTCTAAAGCGCTGTAAATTCACACAGCACTGTACATATAATCGATTAAAATGAATAGAATAAAAGAAACCCTTCCAGAGGAGTACATTGTAGGAAAAACAAAACCATTAAACGCCCTCCAAGTCTCTCCTTCTCTGAGCCTGAGTCTGATCCCTTTCTGAGAACTAGATTCTGGGGGACTAGGGTTCGAATCCCTGCTCAGCCATGGAAATCCACTGGGCTGACATTGGGCAAGTCATACTCTCTCAGCCTCAAAGGAAGACAAGGGCAAACCTCATCTGGATAGATCTTGCCAAGAAAACCTTAGGATGGGGCACATAAGGTATAGAATATCTCATAGGGCCACCAGAAGTCAGAAATGACTTGAAGGCCTACAACAACAGAAGAGTGTGGGAAAGTAATATTGGACTACATCTCCCAGCATGGCCGCTGGCTGGGGGATTCTGGGATTGGCAACCCAACAAGGCTAAGTTTGCCAAATTCTCTGATGCTAGGTGTTGTTGTGTGCCTTCAATTTGTTTCCGACTTAACGGTGACCCTAAGGTTTGCCATTGCCTTCCCCTGAGGCTGAGAGAGTGTGACTTCCCCAAGGTCACCTATTGGGTTTCATGGCCAAGCTGGGCATCGAACCCTGGTCTCCAGAGTCATAGTCCAACACTCAAACTGCTATGCCACAACTGACTCTCAAGTTTGCCTTAGGATCGCTGTAAGTCAGAAATGACACACAAAAACAAAACAGGGTGGGAAAGTGATGTTGGACTATAGCTCCCAGCATGGCCACTGTCTGGAGGATTCTGGGATTGGTAGTCCCAACAAGAGTAATTTGGCTACAGTTTGAGGCTACAGTTCCTTAAAGCCCATCTGGGGAAGAAATCCTATTAGACAAAGTGGAGGCACTTGTTTCTCTATAAGACTGCAAGAAATGGGAAGGATTCAGGACTCTGGGCACGTCTAGATTTGCCGAGTGCCAGAATTTGCAAACCGTACTATTTTCATACCACAATTCCCAACCTGGCACTTTCCGTGTCGGATGGTGGCTTCTGGGGCCGGATATTTTACAAAGCACCATTGCCAAGGTCTGGGCCTTTGGGTCAGAGTCTTGACATTGGTGAGAATGCAGGACTGGACAAAACAGACCTTTCCTCTAATCCAGTGTGGCTCAATCCTTGGCTTGGTTAGTTTAAATAAATTAATGAGGCAGAAAATCTAGGAAGGTGAGCGAGGTAAACTGTTTCGTAAGGGAAATTTCTATGCCTTGAGAAGAGGTGCGGCAGCTATATGCCTTGCCAGTGCAAGGTATAGATACCATCATAACAACCTGAATACCCCTGACTGTGTCTGGAAGCTTAAATGGGTTGGGCTTGGATGGGAGATCCTCCGAAAGGCATGCCGGAAATGTTTATGTAGGGCCAGAACAAGGGTTTGAATCCTTGCTCAGGGATGGAAACCTACTAGGTGACCATGGGCAAGTCGCGCCTTCTCAGAGGAAGGCAAAGGCAAACCATGTCACCTAAAGTAGGATCAAAGTGCTGTAACTGTGTGATGTGAAAAGAAGGTAGTGAGTTCTTTTACACATTTTGGAATATTAGACCACATTTTGGAAAACAGTACAGTCAGTCTTCTGTATTCAGAGATTCTTTATCCACGATTTCAAGCATCCATGGCTTCAAATTTTCAACAACAAAAAAGTATAAATTCCAAATAGCAAACCTTGACGTTGCCATTTTATATAAGGGACACCATTTTACTATGCCTTTGGAGTTAATGGGATTTGAGCATCCACAGATTTTGGAACTGAACCCAGCAGATAAAAAGGGCCCACTGTATTAACAATGCAAGTAGAATAGGACAGAAAGGTGGAAGGTAAACATTTGTCTTAACCTGCCAAATATATTTTCTGTGGAAAGGCTTTTGAGAGAGCATGTTATCCTACAAGAGTCAAGCGAAGGCATTTGAGATCTGCCTGTGGATCTTTGAGAGACTTTCCTGGAGACGTTTCCCAGGGCCATTTCAAATACGCCACAATTTTCAGTCAGTAAAAAAGGAAGTGCATAAGGGAAAGTGAATGAATGAGAGAGAAACCTCACAGAGATAGGTAAACAATGTCTTATTTTTACTGACTCTACATTGGTTTTTCTCTTTGCAAATGTTTGTTCCCACTTTTTAAGGTCACCCATAGAATGGAGTGTTTCATTTTTGGGGGTGAGAAGTCTTAAAGCATTAATTCAGCGACATCTGCCAAATATTCAGCTTTGGCCCTCATTTGTTTCAGAGTATACCCCTGGAAACAAACAGAGCTGCTTCCTGGAAAAATTGGGCAGATAGGTGCTATAAATTGTGCTAGAAAAACATATTAGGGAAAGTTTTGCTTCTGGGCGTATCTGAGCTTTTTATGGCTTTTCACCCATTGTGGAAAATTTCTGTTGTTCGTGGAAATATACTAATCTGTTCTTTTTTTCTTGCCAGACCTGAGCAGGGCTGTTCATAACAGAACGCCTTGGATGTCTGTACATAGAGAGATCTTGTGGCACCTTTGAGACTCACTGAAAGAAAGAAATTGGCAGCATGAGCTTTCCTAGACTTCAGTCTACTTCCTCAGATGCATTTCCTTGGATGTCTCTTATTCATGCAGTTGGCATAAGTGGGCACTAACTTAATGGCAGTTAGCAACAAAGCCCACATTATTCTATGCACAACAACAACAACAAAAACAACCCAACTAAATCCTGCCTCTTGTATCCAATTTGATCTGTAAATTGTATGAAGAAACATTCTTTGTAATGGCACACAAGTCGCTCTGATTTGTCATCTTAATTATGGACTTTCTAGGTCAAAAAAAGTGGGATATTCAAAATAAATGAGCTGGCATAATAAAATGGTGCCCCTTAAATCAAATGACAAAATCAGGATTTTCTTTTTGGAATTTACATTACTTTTTTAGTATTTTCAAGCTGTGGATTGTTGAATCCGTGGATGAAGAATTAGTGGCGATGGAAAGACGACTGTATTTTTCTTGAGCCATTTAGTGCTTTAATAGTGATACCCAGGGCTTTGCATTTCAGCTGGAAATAAGACTGGCCACTGGCACAACTGGCACAGAGCAAAGGGAGAAGAATCATCTTCAGAGACATGGTCTTGGGGAAAACCTTTGTGGGAACTTTCTCAACAGGTTATAGTTCACAAACCATCTTTAAAAAGAGAAAGAGCATTGCAACCACCAGCAAAGCCTCTTTTGTGCACCAGGGAAGGAACGGAAATTCATCGATTTCCTGACCGGGGCTGAATTTGGAGTTTCCGACCCATCCAGAAAAGTGGGTGGGAGGGAAATGGCACATTAAAATTCCCACAATTTGTGGGAATATTTTTTTGTATCCAGCAAACATAAACTGTGTATCTTTCCAAGCAAAACTTACACTCAGTCTTCTTTTATTACAGTTCCCTGAAGTGGAGGGAGCATCACCCATTTACGTTGTTTTTTATTATATCCTGGGGGGAAATGCAAAATGTTGCACAATGCAAAAAATTGCACACTGTGTCCCCATACGGAAAAAAAGAACATGATGAAGCATTTGATGTCATGGCGGCAGCCTTTGCCGGTTTGAAAGTTGAAGGAACCCAAATGTTATTCAATAGGAAAAGAAACTCTGGCCGACTGAAGCTGCAGCCACACCGTGGTTTTGTTCTGCGACATTTTTGTGGAGCAGCATTGCTGTTTTTATCATTAAAAAACCAACCAAAACGTTGTGCAAAATCACCAATGTTGCACAAAAATAGCCACTGCGTGGTTTTGTTGTGCAACACTGCAGATTTTGAGCAAAAACAATTTGGTTGCATGTGGTTCCTGAAAATAGTTCTTTCTATACTGAAAGCTGCAGAGTTTTCCGGGAAGGCTGTGCAGTTCCAAGGAGGAGCAGCACAGTGTCCAGAATTGCAGTATACAGTTTTCTGGGGAAGCTGTACAGATTTTGAGAAAAAGCTGCGCAGTTTCCCATCATTATGTGTTTGTGAAGGCCTGAGTGTCTCGAACCTCCTGCTTTATTGTTCTCAACATCTGTTGGGACTTGGAGATGTCGAGATTTACCATCCCTAATACTGACCAAGGTAGTGTCTTGGGAGTGTATAGTATACAAGATTACTTTCTTCCAAAGAGCCCCTAAAACAGAGATGGAGAAAGAGCATCAGTGGGCCATGTTTCATAGAATCAGAGAGATGGAAGAGACCCCAAGGGCCATCCAGTCCAACCAAACCTGAGGGCAGGGAACCATCTAATTGAAAATAATCATTGTAAGCCGCTCTGATAGCTTTTAGGGCTGAAGAGCGAGGTATAAATACCATAAAAATGAATAAATAAATGCAGGAACTCTCAGTCATAGCATCCCCATCCAGCCTCTGTTTAAAGACCTCCAAGGAAGGAGACCATCACACTCCAAAGGAGTGTGTTCCACTGTCGAATAGCCCTTATTGCCAGGACGTTCTTTATTTATTTATTAATTATATTTATTTATATCCCATCCTTTTCCCAGGACTGGGACTCAGGGTGGCTTACAACATTAAAAACAATACAGTTAAAAAGATACAAAAATAATACATTAAAATAATATTAAACTACTGCAATAAAATTAAAAAAGAAGATAAAAATATCTAAAATACATTAAAACAATATAGCATCCCAAGGCATTCAATATGTGCCCCGCAGACATTTTTAGATTCCCAGCAACCCTTCCCCTCCATTAAATTTTTAGACCCCTTCACTGTGCCCCATATATGTATACATTTATTGGTTGTGCATTTGGTTGCACAAAGTTGCCATTGAACATAAAGAGCTGTGTAGAATGATCAGTGCACCATTCCACTTATGCTACAAAACCTCAGTTCAGAATTGTGCGCATAGACTTTCAAAAGAAGTCCAGTCCTGTCCAAAGTAGGCTGGGCACCTTATCTCCAAGTCGGCCGGTCTCCTTCAAAGAGCACCTCTTCTCTTGACTTGAATTTTGACTTGCTTGGCCTCATCCAGCCCACCACTGACCTTGGTTCAGAGTCTCTACAGCTTCCCTGGACTGAAGTGATAAGTGATCTAGAACAGTCTATCATCTGCATGTTGGTGACGGGCAGCTCTGTACGCCTGGGTAGTCTCTTGCAGAAGTGTCATGTAGACGTTAAATAGCGCAGGGGATAATAGAGATGGTTGTGGGACACCCAAGGTTGACTGTGTCAAGCAAGAATCCCCTTCCAGTACTACCTTCTGGAATCTTCCCTCCAGGAAGAATCCGAACTACTTTATCGCGGTCCCCAGAAGCCCCATTCCAGCAAGACAACTTTGAAGGTTGCCATGGTCGGTCGCCCCGAAAGCTGTTGAGAAGTCAAGTGGAACAGCCAGAGACACACTCTTCTGGTGCGGTTACAGACGTAGAACATCCAGGATGGCGACTGAGGATGTTCCCATCCCAGGATCAAGTTGAAAACCAGGTTAAAACCCATCGAGATAAGACCTCTCATCTAAGAAGCCCTGGAGTTGGATTACCATCACACGCCCGATCACCAGTACCATATCCAAAAACGCAATATTGGAGACCGGAGGGTAATTGTCCAGTATGTTGGGGTCCAGAGAGTTTCTTTAGCAGACGATTCATTATCCAGGTTTTTTTAAAGACAGCAGAAGCATGATTTGGGTATCTTCCTCCAAACAGTGAAAACTGGAAAGGTCTTCTCTGTTGTGGCGTGTATCCTCTGGAATTGGCTCAAAGCTGAAACTTGCCTCAATTTAACCGTATCAGTGGCATGCTAAATAAAAAGCAAATGTTCCAGTTGAGAAGAGAGTTTGGTGGAGCTACTTATGGTCTATTTTTAAAACTTACTTGGATTTTATTGCTGTATTGCAGAAATCATAGCTTCTAACTTAGCTTTTAACAGAAGCTGTTTAGAAATTTAGAAATCAGATATGATTTAGATAATTGGAAGTGTGGTGATAAGTGGTTTTTTTTCTCCCCTGCAAGTTGTGTATCTGAACAATGTATAATTCATTCTGTAGTCAGTGATCCTTTCTTTCTCCTTCTTTCCTCTTCAGGAGATGTCCAAGCAGTGAATATCTTTGCCAGTGCTCCATCCAACAGGAATTTGGACAAGTTCCAGGTATGTGAAGGGCCAAAAAGCGAGGCCTGTGGAGATGAAATGTCTCACAAAACTACAAATCCCAAAATTCCATAGCATTGGGCCATGGCAGTTGAAGCAATGTCAAACTGCATTAATTCTGCAGTGTCAATGCAGCCTCAGTCAACCAGTGTTCCCAAGATGATGCACAACAGATTAAAAAACTTTCTTTAAAACAGATTAAAACTTTCTTTTAAAAAATCTGTCTAAAACATGCACAAACAGTTAAAAGAAATAAGGACCACAGGCCATATGAAAGAACACCATCTTGGTTGCTCATAGCGGCAGCTTGTAGTCCCACGCCAGAGAGCTTGTGACTCTGCTCTGGGTTTTAGACGGCCCTGAGCTGTGGGGTGGAAATGTTACTACAAATAGCCCACACATTCCCTGCGGGTATTTGGAGGCAAAGGAGATGCTTAAGAGATGAGAGGTGGGGTATGCACCCACCCAAAAAGTTTGGGGGCACCATGCACCTTTTAACTCCTGGCACTTGCCCATGACTGCCTTAAAAACTATCCTGAGTATCAGAAAATTTTGAGCTGGCTCCTTGGCTGAAGCTGTTGTGAAAGTACAGGTTAAGTATCCCTTATCTGAAATGCTTGTGACCAGAAGTGTTTTGAACACTGGATTGACATCTTTAATGGGTGGCTGAGATAGTGATGCCTTTGTTTTCTGGTGGTTCAGTATCCACAAACTTTGTTTTGTGCACAAAATGATTAAAAATATTGTGTATAAAATTACCTTCAGGCTATGTGTATATGAAACATAAATATATTTTGTATTTAGACTTGGGTCTCATCTCCAAGATACCTCATTATGTATATATGCGCAAATGGAGGTATTGCAAAAACCAAAAAAACCCCAAAACGTTTCTGTTCCCAACCATTTCAGATAAGGGAGACTCAATTTCTACTCTATTTGCAAGGCTGGAGAAACAAGGATCTGTGAAGTGAAAGGAAGCCAAGTGTAGTGCTTGGCACAAATCCACACCTCCCTCCATTTCACGGATCCTTGCATCTCTCCAGCCTCGCGAATACGATGTTACTTGTATTCCAAAAATCAAAAATATTTTGAAATCTCGAAGCATCATGTCAGCACTCAAAAAGTTTTGGATTTTGGAGCACTTCAGATTTTGGATTTTCTGATAAGGGATGCTCAATCTGTAATGCTGGTGAGTTTTGCCATGTTGTACCCCATTTTTCTTCTGATCTTGTATTTTCTTCTGCTCTCTCTTATGGCAAGAAGACCCTTTCCTGCAAGACAACACACTCTAACCTAGAAGTGCTGCAGAACTGTACCTTCATCTTCCTGGCTACCAAGCCTCACATCCTCCCTGCTGTTCTGAAAGAAATTGCCCCGGCTGTCAACTCCAAACATGTTGTCATTTCCATGGCTGCTGGAGTCACGCTCCAGACCCTTGAAGAAGTAGGTTCCTGGACCCTCTGGCCCCACAGATCACATCCCCAGAGGAGGGCCCCATTGTGTAGAAGTGTTGGTGAGGTTCATACTTGGTTCTTGTGGGGCTTCAGCTCACTGGAGGAACACATGAGCTATAGTGAGGCGGGTCTCCTCTGCATCCCACCAGCAGTGGCAATACACTGTCTAAGGATGTGGAAACAGGGCCTTCTCTGCTGTGATGCCCCAGTTATAGAATGGTCTGACTGGTGCAATGCTGATGTTCTTCCAGCAGCAAATAAAAGCATAGCTTTTTACCAAAACCATAGGGGCATACTGTATATACTCGACTATAAGTCGACCTCATATATAAGTTGAAAGCAGGTTTTGGGGGCAAAATTATGGATTTTAATCTGGCCCGTGGATATGTTGAGGGTAAAACTTAGGGGGATGTAATGAAGGATGTAAAGGATGAAGCAAAGGAAAACAATGCCAAATAACTTACTTCCAGCAGCCATAACTATTTGTGCTCATAACAATAACTGTTTTCCTCCAAATTAGCACATTTGCATTGTTTTAAATGATGTTATTAAACTGTTTTAACTTTTCAGTTAGTTGAACCTGCTAATCTGTTTAAATTATTCTTAGAGATTTAAATTGATTTTATTGGATACCTCTCTATGATATTTGGATATAGAATGGACTATATTATATAGTTAAATAATAAAGCAATTTTGAACATTGGACTATGGCTCTGGAGAACTTGGGCATGGAAACCCACTGGGTGACCCTGGGCAAATCACACATTCTCATCCTCAGAGGGAGTCAAAGGCAACCACCTCCGTGAACAACTCTTGCCAAGGAAACCCCATGATCGTTTCACCTTAAGGTCACCGTAAGTTGGAAACAATTTGATGGCACAGAACAACAAAATGTGAGGACCCAGCTTCAGTGCATACCTAGAATCATCTAGGTTGAAAAGGGTCTAAGGGCCATATTGGATTCTCAGAAGACTTTGGACAATTTTGGGGGGAAATATTTTGTCCCACTCTGAGGCTAAGAGTGTGGCTTGCCTAAGGTCTTCCAGTGAGTTTCCAAGTCAGAATGGTTTCCAGAGTCATAGTCCAGTGCTCAAACCACTACTCCATGCTGGCTTTCAGAATAATACTGCAAGAGAAAGTAATATTCTAATATAAAACCTAGCACCATAAGAATAATCTTGCCCCAAAATAACATGGCATGCCCTGAATGCAGCAAGTCTCGATGGAATGTTTTGGCTTGAGCTAAATCCTTGTGAGTTGTTCCTACAAGATCTTGAAAGTGAGATTATCCATGCATTTTGTTTCATTCCAAACTAGTTCTAGCCCATCCTCTCTGAGCAAATCTTGTATCAAACTTATATAACAGGCAACATTTCCCTCTATGGCTCCCACAGCATCTTCCTGCTGGGACCAAGGTGTTGCGGATCATGCCCAACCTTCCCTGCATGGTCCAGTCGGGCGCTATCATTCTGGCTCGGGGCAGCTGCGTTGGGGAGAATGAGGTGGACCTTTTGAAGATGCTCCTGTCTCCTTCTGGGCTGTGCGAAGAGGCTCCAGAGTCATATATCGACATCCATGCTGGCTTGAGCGGCAGTGGAGTGGCCTATGTGAGTGCTTATTTTCCTTTTGGGTCTTCTGTTAGCCTCCTACAATTCTTGGAAATGGAAGGAAGAGGCCAAGGAATTGCTAGAACCCACATCCCTCTGTGTTTGCCTAGACCAGGGATTCCCAAACTTTGGTCCTCCAGATGTTTTGGATTTTAGCTTCCAGAATTCCTGACTGCTGGTCAAGCTTTCTAGGGCTTCTGGGAATTGAAGTCCTGAACACCTGGAGGAGCAAAGTTTGGGAATCATTGGCCTAGACCAAGGGTTGAAGCACCTGGGAATATTCAGCCTGATGAAAAGATCGAAGGTATATGATTGCACTATTGATGTATCTATCTGTCACAGAGTGGAGGCTGCAGGTTTGTTCTCTGCTACCCCAGGAGGTAAAACTAGGTCTGTATCTACACTGTAGAATTAATGTAAATGCTTTAGCTGCTATGGCTCAATGCTGTGGAATCCTGGGATTTGTGGCACCACAGCTCTCTGGCAGAGAAGGCAAATCTCATAAAACTATAAACCCCAGAATCCCATAGCATTGAGCCATGGCAGCTAAAGCAATATCAAAGTGCATTAATTCTGCAGTGTAGATTTACGTATTTAATTATTTGGATTAATATGGCACCTTTCTACCAATATTCAAGATGGCTAGTCCTAATGGTTTTAAGTTACAGGAGGGCAGATTTCGATTGCATATTAAAAGGAACTTCTTGACAATGAGAGGGGTTCACCAATGGAACCAGTTACCTAGAGGTGGGGGGGGGTTCCTTCTCTGGTTATCTACAAAAAGAGTCTGGATGCTCTAGCTGGAGATCTTGCACTGAGCAGGGGGTTAGATCTGATGGCCTCTTCCAATTCTAGGTTTCTAGGATACTGATCTCTTTTCTCTTCCATGTCTTTCTCACTCTATCCCAGGTATACATGTTTGCCGAAGCGCTGGCAGAAGGTGCTGTTAAAATGGGGATGCCAGGACCCATGGCCAACAGGATTGCCGCTCAGACTCTCTTGGTAAGATGCTCAAGTGGTAGTTCTAGCCCAGTTTCTGATATGAATTCCATCCCTCAAATGTCACTCCTGTCCATTCTGGGTCAGATTCATCCTCCTTTGCAACACCTGCAGGGATCACAGCACCTGAGGTTATCTGTTCCTTGTCACTTTGTACAAACAGCTTCATTTATATACCGCTTCATACTGAACTAAAACTGTCTAAGCGGGTTACAACTGTAAGTTAATTGCCTCCAATAATCTTGGTACTCATTTTAGCCACCTCCTCGGAAGGATGCAAGCCTGAGTCAAGCTTGAGCCCTTTTGTTGTTATTGAAATCGCAACCTTATGGTTTTGAGGGAGTGGCTTCAGGACAGGCATTTAACCACTGCGCCACCATCTCCATAAAAAACATTGGCAACATCCAAAAAGTGACTGTAGTTCAGGAAAAAAGGATTATTCATTAAACTAGCCCAGTGCATTTTTAGAGAAGAAATATTAGTATAATCTTCTATCAGAGAGAACAAACTTAAAATTAACTTGCAGGGATTTCAAAAAATGTAGGTCCCCAAAGCTTATCCTAGCTAATGATCAAGTCGGCCTGACTAAATGATCAGGTCAGCTAAACGGTCAAAAGACAGGCATACTTCACTTAACAAAGGCTGCTGCCACACTGCAGAATTAATGGCTTGATGCCTCTTTAGCTGCCCTGAATCAATGCTGTGGAATTCTGAGATTTTGTGAGGTATTTATCTTCTGATAGAAAGCCTTCATGCCCCAGCAAAACTACAAACCCTCAGATTCCATACATTGAGCCATGGCAGTTAAAGCGGTGTCAACTTGCATCTATTCTGCAATGTTGATGGAGCCAATGCCTCTGACAAAGCCTTTGTGAGAGACTATAAATTCTGGAATATGTAGTATCTCACAAAACTACAAAGGTGAAATGATAAGAAAATGGAGACTGATGAAAGAGAGAGGCATCCCTGGATGCATTTTGGAAGAAACCTTCAAATATTGTGTGAAAGATTCAGAATGTTTCTGTCATACTTTGCAAGGCTTGCCTGACCTGGTTGTTGCATTTCATGTATTCATATCATCAGTTTTGCACGAAGTTTCCTGAAAGGTATTGAAATGCTTTTTTGTGTGTATGGTGCTGGAGTCTCTCCCAGTTCTTTCCATGTTATTTCTGTCTTTAGTACCAAATTTTCTGCAAAAGTTAGTAATGCCCAGGAACAGATCTACTTGTATCTGTATCCACGGGTTCCTCATCCACAAATTACACCATCCATGGATTGAAAATATTGCCAATTTCCCCCCAAAAGCAAACCCTCATTTTGCCATTGTATATAAGGAGACACCTTTTTACTACATTATTGCACATAATGGGACTTGAGCATTTATGGATTTTGAAATCTGTCTGGGGGGGTCCAAAGCCCAGAGGATACTAATGGCCCACTGCATTATGCCATAATGACCATATGAAACCCATTGGGCTCTAATGGCTGAGCAGAGGATCTGAACCTGGGCTTCTCTCTTATTAAAATCCAGAACTCCATACCCTCTTCGCCACAGCCATGCAAACCTTCTTTTGTCTTTCCTCTCCTTCCAGGGAGCAGCCAAAATGATCCTGGAAACAGGGGAGCACCCAGCAGTCCTGAGGAGTGCTGTTTGCACGCCGGGGGGCACCACAATCCATGCTTTGCACGAGCTGGAGAAGGGGTCTCTTCGTGCAACTGTCATGAATGCAGTGGAAGCAGCCACCAGCCGGGCCCGCGAACTGGGCAAGCGGTAGCGGGGCAGGTGGCCACAGCAGAGCTTTGTGGCTGAAGGAGGTCCCCCTTTTGCCCAGGAGGGCAGAAATTCATCTGGACATGGAATGGGCTTATTGCCAATTGACCTTACCTTCATGGCTCACATGCAGTGAGCTGCTGGGCCTTCAAATATTATACATGGCATCTCTACCATAATTTCCTATGGAAAAAAGCCTGAGGCAGGTGATCTGACCCCATGCAGACACACAATAAGTGGGCGCTTTTGGTTACTAGCAGGATCTTGTCTGTCTAGTTTAGCACAAAAATGCCCACTTATTTCTCATGGAGTGAAGGGTCCACATCAGCTCCTTGTTATTAAGCATTCCAGTTCTTCTAGTTTCATCACACTATGAGTTTCCTTCGTCTCATTAAACATTAACTTGTTTTCCAAATTTATGCATGAGAATTCACTTAAGTGTAGAAGCCTAAACAAACTTTTCCCAGTTCTATGGTTTCCTTTTTCAAAGGACACTGCAGTTCTAAATCTAAAGGTGGTGCTACTGAGTGGCAAAGGAATGCATGCAGAAAAACAAATTCCGAATGTGTAATTTATTGGTGAACCTCAGACTTGCTGACTGAGCACACTGAAAACTGAGTAACAACATATGAATTTGCAAAGACAGGGAGCACTGCTCTTTTTTCAGCTATAGCTCCCAGAATCAGCATGTCCATGCTGCATGAGACATTTCTGAGAACTGTGGTAGCCGCATGGGGGGTGTGAGAGAGAGAGGAAGTGTTTGCTTTCCAAGGTCTAGGAATTGGTCTTAAGAGGCAGGCTCCTAGTTTTATCCTGTATGGGAAATAGGTATGCATAAGCAGCATAGTTGTGAACCCAGTTGTGAATCCTGGCCCATCCTCATCAGTCCCCACTTACTGAAAAGCAGCCGCTGTGAGCGATGGGAGTCTGTTTCCCTGTTGCAATTCCTCCTTGCAGCAAAGATCATTTTTGAACTTGAAGCAGCTGCTTTTCAGTAAATGGGGACTGCAGGACGGACTTTCATGGTACCTACGTAGCCCCTAAAATAGGGGTTACGTGGGGATCACAAATATGTAATACAACACTCTAGGTTATGCATTTGTAACTACCATAAAGGATTGCCTGCCACAAGTTTAACTGATGAGAGACATACAAACACAAACCTTTCAAAACAGCACTCTTTGTCAGAGGTCTGGAGAAACCCAAATGACTCAACGGGGGCTATTTTCATACTGTGAGATGACGTGATTGAATGGAAAAGACATCCATAATGTATTATCTTGCTCATCTTGAGCTGATGGAGAAGGGTTGTGCTTCAGAAAGACAGAGGGGGAAAGAGACTCTACAAGAAACAGTAAATAGGGTGGTAATCCTTAGGAAAAGGAAAGTCTGGTGTTCTATGCCAGGTATTTATTTTTTATTATTTACTTATATGTTGCCCTCCAGATGTTGTCAGACTACAACCTCAAGCATTCCTTAACACTGACTTTGGCTGCATCCACACTGCAGAAATAATCTGTCTTGACACCACTTTCACTGCAATGGCTCAACGTTATGGAATTCTGGGAATGGTAGTTTGTTATAAAAATAGACTCTAGAACAAACTACAATTCCCAGAATCCCATAGCATTGAGCCATGGGAGTGAAAGTGTTGTCAAGATATTATTTCTGCAGTGTGGATGCAGCCTATGCGGGCCAGGGCTGCTGAGAGCTGCACTTCAACATCTGGACATTCTGTATCTGAGTAGAGAACCTTTTCTTTACCAAATGTTTTGTGCTTTTACTGTCAGAAGCCCTAAACCAGCAAAAACCATGGTAAGGGACGGTGAGAGCTGTAGTCCAAAACATTTGAACGGTCAAATGTTTCTCATCCCATCTCTATATGAAATCAAAGACCAAGAAGCAAGGTCCCGTCCCCCCCGACAATGCTTTGCATCAGCACAGCAAGTGTCAATCCTGATTTTCTATACATGTTTAAAATACATGCCATAAAATCATGGCTGAGAGACCCTCTGTCCACCACTTTTGTTTAGTGAAGGCTTCTTCTGAATTTAGAAATGAGACTGGCGATTATCTCCATCACAGAGGACTTAGATTTCAACCAATACCAAGGACAGGGGCTGGGAGAGAAGCAGTTTCCCATTTTATCCTGCACAGAATGTATTCAGGAGAAAGATCTGCCATGCAAAAATGACAAGTAAAAATAGCACACAGACCTAAATCCTATTGACAGTTCCAGCAAGGGAAGACCCATGAAATCAATCTAAACAATACAGGTAATTCAGGGTGTGTGTTCCTGTGCAGACCTTGACCCCACGCTCTTAATCATTTGCAGTAGTGGTTCCCATGACACAGGTGATGAATTCACACTAGGTTGTAATTAACTTTGTAGGCGTTATCCAAGGTGGTAAACCACCAGATTCACCAGCCCATGGACATGGGATCCACCAATTGCCATTACTCCTAGCCCTAAAAATAGCATCTAGAAGGCATATTGCGCTCCATAGGTGCTTTTTTTGGTGGGGTGAGGAGGCACCCTAAAGAAGCAAAAATGGTCCCCAAGTTACTGGAGGTGAGTTCTGGTTGTCTGAAACATTCTTTCTGGTGCCAACCTCAACCAGTGTGTCCTGCCAACAATCAGAAATGCTTAGTTTTTGTGGGTTTTTCAAGCATGAGTGTGCATCCGGTTCTTTACATCACCCTTCTGCAAACTGATGCCCTCCAATGGCTAAGGAATCATGACAGCTGTAGTCCAACACATCCAAAGAACACCACCCTATAAGAAGATTGCTTTTGGACAATCCTAGGTGGGTTTTGTACCATTCATTCCCTCCCCACATTTGAAATACAGTAGCCACTTTCATTCTTTTTGGAAACAGCTTCTCCAGGGAGTCTTCATCTGGTTCCCAAATCATAATTTGCTCTTGGCCCCTTTGATTTTAGCTGGTATTAAGAGGGCTACATTTTAAAAACTCTTTGAGGCAGTTGAAAATTGCCCCATCAACTAGAGATTAGCATCCAAGGGCAATGAAGGCAACAAACCCCACGATACTAGTGTTTATGGGACCAAAGCTTAGGAACTTCAGCTCCCCATTTAAAACTAAAAACAAAACTGAGAGGGAAGGAATTACCCTGTAACAATATCCTGGTTATGCAGAATATATTAGTACCTCCCCATAATTAAAGGTTCAGGATAGGATCCCCTATTGATGCATGAACAGTAACAGGCACTCCAGAAAGGATCCAGCTGCTCCACTCTGGTCCTTGCTAGGGATTGGAAGGCGCTGCCTCTTGCAGCCGCTGGGCCATGGGGATGAAGGAGCGCAGCTGCACAACCTTCAGTGGTCCAACCTGCTGGGAGTCCTGGCTCTCTAGCCAGCACAATGCCTTCTGCAAACCTTCTATAGCTTCCTGGGCAGTGGGTACTGGTGGATAGTTTCCTTCCATCCCACCACCATCATATCCTGCCATGTCCCTCTCTTACTCTGCACCACAAGGGCAAGACCCCCTTCTCCTTTCTCCGCATCTGTGCTGTCATCCAAGAGGAGCCAGTTGGCCACTTCCTCGGGCAGCAGGTGTTTGCACATCAAAGCAGCCAGGTGAGCGAGATCGCTGGGCGCCAGATTGTCCACACCAGCAGTCTCTTCCTCCTCCTTTGGCTCTTTGTCCCCTCCGGAATGGGGTTCAAAAGAACCCCGCAAACAAAGGAGCCAGCATTTCTTGATGGAGCCAGCAGTGATGAGATCCCAAGAAAGCCCAACTAGACACAGCATATCTTTGAGAAGAAAGGCATGAAGGAAGTCCCGGGAAATGTCCTCACCAGTTTGCTTGGACCCTTCAAGACTTCCCAATGCCAAGCAAGACATAGCCAGCCGTAGCAGCTCCTGCTTGTACAGTTGTTTGAAAGCTGCCACCACGCCCTGCTCAAGGGGTGCCAAAACACGGCCTCCCCTTCCCAAGGAGGCCCCTGACGCCATGGAAAGGTGGAGAACCCGGACAGAGCCGTCAGGAGTCTGAAGTTGGGAAGGTTCCTCAGAACCACCTTCGGGGGACACTAGGGGGCAGCTAAGGAGGAGCACCACTTTTGGCTGGAGATGGTGACAGCGCAGGAAGCTTTTAACGCAGGGCACAAAATGGTCAAAGAACCAATCTCGGAGAAGAGCGGGATCAAACTGCGCCCTGGGGCTGTAAAAATAACATGCTGGCAACTTATCCTGGTGACGGAGAGAGGAAGGGTCCTGTAGGTCTCCCACTACCAGAGGCTTCAGCTTGTGGGAGCCAGTTAGGTTGGTAGATAGCAAGACGGTGACTCGGTCTTTCACCCGTGGTTGGTGAGCTGAGGGAGGCTGTTGACAAGAACGGTGTTGCAACAGGCAGGCTTGGCCTGGCAGCGTCTTCCAATAAACGTGGATGACGTTGGCATTGTAAATTTGGTCATCACTGTAACCCCCTCCGTCAGTGGCTGAAGGTGGCAGGATGGGTGGAGAAGGATCGGAGAACGCAGAGCCAACCTCTGCTTCAGGTTTAGGAGGAGACGAGTCGCCTCCCCTGCCAATGCCAGCCCCTTCTCCATAAATGCGTTGGCTGGAGATGCCGTGCCTCTTCAGCCATCACCAGAACCACTTGTGGCTGGCCTTAAAAGTGCATTCAGGGCTGTAAATCTGCCTGGCGAAGGCTTCCACTTGGGCCTGGATGGCAGGGCCCGAGAGGGGCACGCCGTGCTGGTGCAGGGCAAGGAACCAAGTGTAGATGGCACGGCCGATCTCCTCGTTCACCAGGCGCATCTTCTTGCGCTGGGTGCCCACCTCACCACCCAACTGGTTGAGGAACCAGCGCAGCTTCATCTCATCCTTCAGCCAGCTGCGAAGGGTGCCACCGGGGACCCCAAAATCCCGGCACACTGAGGCCTGCCACTCGCCTCTTTTGACCTGTTCTATGGCTTGCATCTTGTCCTTGATGGAGTAGGCCCAACGGAGAGCCATTTTAGGTGCAGATGGCAGCGAGGAGTTGGCAGTAGCAGTACCACCACTGGCACCATCAAGATGGCTCTTGTGTTGGCTGCACCTAAGATGGCTGTCCGTCAGGCCTAGCAATGCCTCCTGGGGCTTGTCAGACATTATTGGTGCCAAGGTGGCCGAGCATCCTTGGTCCCTCTCAGGGTGGCCAAGTGGCCCCATGCCAGCCTTGCCACCCTGTTCACCTGCTGTTGTTGTTGCTGTGTGCCTTCCAGTCGTTTTCAACTTATGGCAACTCTATCATGCCATTTTCTTGGTATGTTTCTTCATAGGGGGCTTTGCCGGTGACTTCTCCTGAGGCTGAGAGAGCGTGACTTGCCCAAAAGTCACCCGGCGGGCATCCCTGTTGTTGTGTTGTTGTTATGTTGCATGTCTTCAAGTCTTTTTGAACTTATGGTGAACCTATTGTGCGGTTTTCTGGGCACGTTTCTTCAGAGGAGGGCTTGCTGGTGCCTTCCCTTGAGGTCGAGAGAGCATGGCTTGCCCTCACAGAATCGTAGAGTTGGAAGAGACCACAAGGGCCATCTAGTCCAACCCCATTCTGCCATGCAGGAAATCACAATCAAAGCATCCCCACAAGGCTTGAGAGGGGCCCAGGAAAGCAAAAGGCAACTCCCTGGCGACCAAAACGCCTCAAAATCAGGCCTCAGAGTGTTATAAGGGGAGGAAGGGAGGGGAAGCTCCCTCCTTTTGTCTCTCATGCGCCTTGGAATGCAAATGCAAGGCAGGCAGTGCGCATGCGCCACGGAATGGCCTCTGCCTCCTCCTCCTCCTCTTATTGGTTTTTGGATTCTTCCCCTGGCCTTCCCTCCCTTTTGGAGTCTCCCCGCCTCTCCCTCGGACTGTTCCAACGTGGCGGATTTAGAGGGGACGATTTACCTCTTTCCCCCTCTCTTTTAGCCAATTCTACGAATTAAATGACGAGTTAAATATTTGTTTTTCTAAACTCTCATGGGAGTGATTGGAGAATGAGGTCCTGGAGACGGTTGGCTTAACCTACACGCTTCCACTTCTTGGTCTCGCCCATTCCTGGGCTGTTCTATTGCGTCCCTCTCTGAGGGGGGGAGAAGAAAGGGGGTGAAAAACAAAGCAAACCCCCCCCTATTAATTTGTACCCACACGATCAATCCTTACACACAGAACACGCCAGTCTTTTGTCCTCCCTCAGTCCCCGCCTTGATTCTCGTTTGTCTCTCATAGAGAGTGATCAGCCTCCCCCTCTTTTGGGGAACGATTGGTTTCTCCCAGGAGGGCCGGCCGCTTTTACCCAGAAGCCCCCGCGCGGCGCGTGCGGCCCTCCTTTTCTTTCCGGCCGAAGGACCGAGCGGAGCCCCTCCTCCGCCTCCGGATTTATTTTTGTGGTTATCGTTATTACAGTATTATTATTAGTAGTATTATTTGCTGTTAACGCGTGAGTAGCGCCTTTCTTTTACCTCAGGCTGAGGGGCGGGGCTCTTAAAGGGGATGGGGTTGCTAAGCAACGCTGGGCGAGGGAGTCTGGGGGATTTTGGGACCCCCCTCATGCATCCCGTCATGCACCGCGCGAGCTTCCCTTCCCTTTCCCTCTTCCTGCTCCGACTGGTGACTAGGCTGGATCGGGGTCTTTGGGCCTCGCTTCGGGTCCCCTGTGGCCCCCTTTTCCCAGGATGCACCTGGGCATGCCAACATTACCCACAATGCACCTGGGGATATAACATTACCCATGATGCACCTAGACAGGGTAATGTGGCCATGCCTATGAGGGGCTTGGGCATGACCACGTTACCCATAAAGCACCTGGACATATCACGGTACCCACAATGCAGCTGGGGATATTGCTTCACCCAGGATGCCCCTGGACAGGATGCCTTCCCCCACAATGCACTTGAGTATGGTAACATTACCATTAATGCACCTGGGGATAGTGCGGTACCCATGATGCACCTAGTCAGCCTACCTTTTCCCACGATGCACTGAGTTCTTCAGTCTCAATGTATCCGCAGTCAGCCTTTGCATCTCTGGGACTTTTTCCTCCCTGGATCCAAGCGTCCATGGCTTGACAATGTTCAAAAAATACACGAATTCCAAAGAGCAAACCTCGATTTTGCCCTTTTATGGAAGAGACACCATTTTACTCTGCCACTGCATTTAATGGGACTTGAGCATCCCTGGATTTTGGTGTCCGTGGGGGAATCTTGGAACAAAAAGGGATACCAAGGGCCCACTGTACTTAACCTTCACCATAGCTACTATTAGCTATTAAAGGGTGCATATGTTTTGGGAGGACACCCTGTTTATAGAGAGGAAAAGGGAGAGAGTGCGCTGTGAAATCCCAATAGTTGCGTTAGGCAAGATGCTGCCTCACCGTCTGCTTTATGAGAATGACGCTGGCCTTTCTTCTAGGGCTGAGGCAAGGCTTGGTGCAGCGTTGTGCCCTTTGAGAGCCACGGAGATGGTCCTTACTCAGCTGTTTGCAGAGTCTTTTGGCACCTTGAAGGCTTTATTTGGCACAAGCCTTTGTGGACTGCAGACTACATCCCAACTTCTCTTTGTTTAATCCACGACTGTGGAATTAATCTTCACTGTTTGTATGTTTTGTCTGCTTATTGCCTGATATCCTTCTCCCATTCTAGGTAGTATGTATTATGTGCCAACGGAGGCAACATTTCATAGAACAACAGAGTTGGAAGAAACCTCAAGGGCCATTGAGTCCAAACATTTGATGCATTTAATGTAGTAGACTCTGCTTTCTGTGCCAAATAAAACTTGCTAGCGCTGAACATTTCACAAGACTTTTCTTCATGCCATAAAACCCACTGGATAATTTTAATCTTATTTTGGATTATCAGAATGCAAAGGGATCTTGTCTCCCTTTTGAGACTAACTGAATAAAGGCATGTCTTCAGAAGAGTTGCCATCGCTTAGCATTAGCAGCTGACATTGTGGATCAAGGTGGAGGAGGGTGCAAGGGCCATATATGCTTTCTTGATTTCCTTGGAATCTGAACCTCAGGTTCCCTGATTTGATTCTGACGTTTTACTGGTTTGTAACCAATAACCTTTTCAGGTCTAGTCTCTCCCAGACAGGATCTGAAACACTACTTTTCTGAATCATCCCAAAAGTGTAGTAATTCCAGCAAACTAGAAACCAGTGTCCTCCCAGAAGCCTTTGCAATGCTTGCAAAGAAGACTTGCAGGCTGATAGACATACTGCCTTTGGACACCAGAGTTTTGTTCTCTGTTCTTGTAGCTCTTTCCGGTGCATTATTTCATGGATCGGTCTAATCTCAGATTATATTGTAATTCTTCCCGAGGGAGTATATGGAAATAACAATCCCGGAGTTTTATAAATGAATATAGTTTCTCTGAGAAACTGCAGATATGTAAACAGTTAGAAAGTTCAACACAGTTTGAGCCAAAGTTGATCAGAATATTCATAATATTGATCATAATATTACCATGGTACAAATGTTTGGTAAACAATGTAAAATAACAACATACATATGCTTTCTATAATTTTAATTGTTGATTTAATGTTACATTGCGAAAAAGGAGACATGGAATGGATATTTTACTTAAAAAATATAATTAGAAAAGTAAACATTTATACAAAGCCCATCTTTGTTCGGTGGCCTTTTACCCCTTTCCTGCAAAAGATGTTTGCGATAAAAATAGCGAAGTATTCTCATAGAAGCAGCCTTTATTGAATGCATGATATGCACACCTTTTAATATCTTGCAGTGACTGAAGTTTGCAGCGGTCTTCCTTCTCTACATTTCCAAATAAATTCAGCTGCACTTGGCTTCTAATTCTGAATGCTTGAGGTTAAGTCAATAATCTTGCCTTTATTTTTGCTCCCATCTTTGTAATCTGAGTCGTTGCAGCATCTGTTGTGGCTGTAAAAAAACCTGCAGCATTACTGCATTTCCATGCTTATCACAATTCTGGCTTTGCATTCTTTCTGATCAGATCACAGAACTATTTGAAGGTATTGGCCATTTGTGTATATTTCCTATTCTCCATTATATGATGTTTGCTGTTTGTGTATCCCTTTGTCTTTGAAGTTGTATTTCATTTTCTTGCTCCCTCGACCCCTTTCAACTGGCCTTTATGGTTGTATTCTTTGACATTTTAAGGCTTTTAACCTCAGCCTGAGATTGGAAACCGCTTAGAGAGTGCTGAGTTCACTGAGAAGCAGTATAGAAATGTACTTCTTGTTGCTGTTTTTTAAAAAGAAAAGAGAATGCATTTTTTTCTTTCTGATAGGTATTTTTAAAACTCACTTATATGTCTTCTACCTTCCTTTTAATAGGGACTGGGGGGCGGGAAAGCGATATTGTCTCATGTCATTTTCCCCTTCCTCCTAAGCTAATCATTATGGGATTTTTTAGTGATTATCTTCAGGCTTTTACTCAGAAATGTCTGGATTTCTAGAGGGAATGAAGCTATTCTCAGATTGTTTTGATAGGCAGTGAAATGATGTCTTATTTTTCCTTATCTTTATTTTTATGGGAAGGGCTTTTGAGTGAAAGATTGCATTGCTAGACTTTCAAACAGTCCTAAATATTTTTGCCAGTCTGACATGTCTGTGTGTTGCATGATATGTCATGATATGTTATTATTGAACTCAGCCCTTCACAATGTATGATCATTTATTGGGGAGATATTTTATGGGAGCGGTGGTACACAAAACACCTTGGAGATAGTGAACATGTTTCAGAGGATGCTGGGATTCTCCCTCCATTGTCCTTAATGTGCTTCTCATATTTCCTGGCAAAATAATGTATTCTTGAATTTTTTAGGCAATAAATAATGGCACTTATTAAATTACATACATTAGTAATACCAAGCCTGCCAAATACTTCTGTAGTGCTAACACAATATATGACATTGTGCTGACTTCATGGTTTAGTCTTGGATGCTTACCTAAGAAAGTTGAATGTGACACACCGATTTTGATGTGTCAGTCATTCAAAAGAAGTTTATACACTCCAATCGCTTGCATAATTTCTGTGTATATGAGCAGTCACCACTCGCTGTCCCTCTTCAGGCCTACATTTATGGGGACAAACACAACCAGTGAACCCCCAAGCAAGGGAATTCTCATTCCTGGCATTTGGCTTTGAACAAAGAGTGCGCACAGACACTGTCCATGTATCTGAATGGCAAGAGATATTTATATCTGCTTCCACATATGTAACAATTATATGAATTAACACTTAGCTGATTTAGCATGGGCATCCCAGCCTTTCTCCGATTTACTTCCAAGTACAGTAAGTCCCACTGTCTTATTTCTACATTATGCGCAGAATTTTAGCTGTTGTGGGTTTTTAAAAATCTTTGTAGGAACATGTTGTGATGTTAGGATGAAGGAGGCTTGTAAAAGGCCTGTTGCTATATGTTCAAAATGGCTTTTGTGTGTAGCTCTTTGCTGGAGATGGTTCATTGAAACCAAAGATTAATATAGTTCTCTTTATGGCCTGTAGAGATGGTTTGTCTTCCCTCTCCCCTAATTATGCAATGCTTCCTTGAACTTAATATATATTTCCTAAGAATGCAAACCTAGTCCAGGCTTTAGGATAGAACTTTGCAGTAGAGAAAAAAGATGAACAAAATATTCGGAGGGTAGACTAGCCTCCAGTTTAAGCTTAAGAATTTAAGTCTCCAGTTTAAGAGCAAAGTCCCCAAGCCTGCAGCTAAAGCAGGTGACAGTGCTAGATGCAAAAAGAGAGAGAACCAACATCCAGCTGTCAGCATCCTGTGTTTCAAACAAAATACATTTTTGTTAATGCCTGAGATTTCTGTGTCTTCTGGGGGAGCAGGGAAACAGTTAAGATAGCCATGTCATCGTAAAGACTAACAGGGTTTTTTTGACAGCAGCTTCATCTGATTCCCAAAAAGCTTAGGACAGTTTTTTTAGCCTTTGAGGTGTTTTTGTTTCAGGAGATTAGCTACCTCTCTAAGTTGGGTGGTTCTGTTGGAGGAACAACAATGCTTTTTAAAATGGTCAATGGTAGTCTTGGGGTGAGAAATAACAGTGGCCCCTTTCAGTTTAAATTGAAAGAAGGTGGCTATATTTCCCAATAGTGTGCCTGGAGTTATGCGCAGGGTGCTATATCTCCCCAGATGGAATGACTGCAATTCTGTGTTCATTATCGCATACAAACCTCTGAAGCTCTTTGGATATCTCTTTTTTAAAATCATAAAATGCCTAATGGCATTTCTTTACCCAAATCTCAGCAAAGTAAATCCTCGTGTTCAGAAATTATTCTGGGCCTCCAACCATATTATCATAACTCTGTCATCCAGCTCTTAATTAAAGGAGAGACCATGCATTCTTTGCCTTTAAAAGTAGGGTGAAACAAAGTTTAACAACTTACCAGAGACCATATAAGAAGAACAATGCTCTTTGACTTGAATTTTTAAAATTTTTAAAGTAATTGTAAAAAGTACAGTTAATTTTAAATAAACACCTGTGTTGGAGTTATTGTACAGCCACAAAACAGTGAACTATAAATATTACTGAATCCACCTGATTATGGATTGTATTTGTTTTTAGTGTGCAAAGGGGTCTTATAGCAAAGGTGCTACAAGGTCACTTTACACACTGATTTTCCAGATTGACACAGCTAGCTATGTCTTTGTTTTTGGTAAGGAAGTTAATGTTTTTAATGAGAGCTGGTCTGAATACTGTTCTCTAGTGGATTATTAAAATGTACTAAAATTAATACATTTATATTCCAAGAACAAATCGCTATTTATAATTTTAAATGATTGAAAATTTTGAAATCCAGTTTCATGAAAGTAGTTCACTTCTTTTAAAACTATTTTGTTTAAGTGCTGCTGTGGTTATTTTCTAAAACATGTTTGCAAAAATATTTTATCTTGTCTCTTTTAAAAAAAAAAAGAGTTTGCATTTAAACCAAATACAGCTGTCTAGCCTTGGAAACTATTTGCTTCTTGTGCTGGGGATGTGAACTTTACAAGGCAGGGTTTGAGGGAGGGCTTCTTCCTTCTAACTCGGGCATCCTCTTGTAGAATGACTTTATACAAAAAGAAGAGTCTGCTTCAGCTGATTTTTAATGAGTTAAAACAACTTTCCTGAAGTAGTATGATAGATGCCTGCTTGCTGCATGCTAATAAGCAGTGTCTAATTAATTTTTAAAGCTCTATATTACTGTAGTATTAGAGTTTTGCCTTTCTGGATCCTTTGGTGGTTTCACTCTTTGGCTGCTGCATCTCTTTAAGCAAAATTTTCTTACTTTACTTAATTTTCTTATTTCTTAATGCTGTCCTAGGAACTAAAAAAGTAAGTACCTGCTTTCAGTAATCTTTTTCTCACTTGGTAAGTTCATATGAAAAGTGAGTCCCTCTAAGACAAGTCTACTAGATCTTGCTTGCGAGACAATTGATAACTGTGGCAACTTGTATATATTCATCTTGCAGTTATGGCTGCCATTTTGATGCTGGAGCTTTTGGGGGAGGTGGCATGGATAGTATCTAATTTTGATAAGGGATGTGTTACTTTTGTAATAACCACTTGTTTTTGGTAATGCTTTTATCCTTCTAATGACAAATGAATTTCCACCTAGATTAGGAAAACGTCTTTATTGCCTCTTAGGGGTGTGTGTGCTACCTTTCCTTTCATGCCCCTTCCCAAGGGCTTACAGCAGGTAATGCCTGTGAGAGAAAAACTGCCTATAAAAACCAGCTCTTGCAAGAAAGCTTCTTGCTGGTTCCAGGAGGCATTCAGCATCATAGTTTGACAGTTTTGACTCCACAGTTGCCTAGTAGTGGCTGAATAACCTTTTTGTGTACCATTAGCCATCAGAGTTGTTCAAGGACTGTAGAGTTCAGAAGACATTGCAACAGGTACTATCGGAGGACTAGGTAGGATCCAAACCTTGAGTGCCTTATGAGTAGATAAAGATAAGCCTTAAACTTTATAGCTATGCAGTTAGCCCACTGAGGATAAAAATACACTTACAGTAATGTGGATTATGTTCTGAAAAAGCATGTTGAATATTCCACCTGATACTAAGTGCTGTTCACCATTTAATATTCATAATTGTTCTTTAATTATTTTAAACACACCTTTCAGGGTACACAGGCCTTACAGAGTAGCTTGGTAGATACAGTAATTCTAGTTATCTTAAACTCATTAAAACTCATTGTTCCAGTCCACTCCCCCACCTAAAAAACCTAAAGCATGAAAACAGTAGTGTAGACTGTGTTTTTAATTAAAAACCAACACATCTTTGATCAGACATTCTTACAAAACCCATTTACTAGTAATGATTTCTCTTTCTAAATAGCCAGAACTGGATCTTAGGGTGGAAGGATGCCTATGCTTTTGTGTATTTTGACACATCTTGGAAACAAATAAAAAATAGAAGTTGATGAACTTTGCTTTCTGCTCCTTTCCTCAGATCAGTTAATTCAAACAGTATGGAAGTTCGCTACTCCTTAATGGTGTCTAATGCTTTGTTTAATATCCTGTCCATTTCTACCTTCCAGTTGCTCCTGACCCAGACCTCTGTGGCTTAAATCCTTTACTCTGCATTAGTACCCCAAATTCCCTAGCATCATTTTGTTCTTTAAGCTCAGTTAACGTCCCTCCTATAGCTCTTTTATGCCTCAGACAGACTGCTCATTCCCTTTCAAACAATGCAATACCAGAAACACTTTCAAACTAGGAAATAGAGGATACTACACATATGGAATTAGCTTGCTGTAGCATTCATAACATGCATGGAGGAAATAATCTGCAATAGAGCCAAGAGATTACTCCTGTGAGTCATTGGCTTTCTTGCTGTTGGTGGCATTGTGATGTCATTTCTATTTGCTAGCCACAGTTCTTTGTAGATTTCTTCCAAGGGCTTCTCGCAGGATCTAGCTCTTACAACTCCAAGAGTTTCTACATCTTGCAATGACCTCAGGATACATAGGTTTTCAATGGGACCAGCGTTGAAATTCATTTCCCCCCAAATGTTTGAAAAGGGCATTCCATTTCAATTCAACCAATAGTGAGTAAGGAAATAATCATAATAAAATGCTTATAGGAAACATAACGTTTCATTTAAAAGCCTGCACTGGTTTGGAGGGTGCCAAGTGTTAATTTTAAATAGAATTTAAAATTCATGGGAATTATATGTTCACAGTCCTTCCGCTGTGACAGCCCTCGAACCTAATACAGTAGCCAAAAAGATGTTTAATAATAAATTGAAGAAGGTGTCGCTTTACCATTAACTTGTCAGTGCAAGCCTCTGCCACCTTAAAACTTCCTTAGGACTTTGAAGGGGTGAGACGTAAGTCCAAAACACACTGCAGAAATAATCCACTTTGAGGCCACTTTAACTGACCTGGTTCAGTGCTAGTGAATCCAGGAAAATGGACTTCATTGTGGCATTAGAGCTCTCTGACAGAGGAGGCTAAATTTTTCACAGACCTACACTTCCTAGAATTCCCCAGCATTGAGCCAGAGCAGTTAACAGCAGTCTCAAACTGGGTTATTTCTGCAGTGTGTTTTGGACCTGAATTACACCAGTCAGCTGTGCACTGGTTGGCATTTAAATTAAAGTTAGATTTCTCCTTTTGTGCTTACTGTTCTACAGTTGCCATTAGTTGATTTCTCTCTTTTAATATTTGTGAGGAATGTACACTGGTGCCTCGGGATACGAAATGATCGGGTTACGAAATTTCCGGGATACGAAAAAGTTGGATTGGCAAAAACTGTTTCGGGTTACGAAATATTTTTCGGGTTACGAAATTCATTTCGGCGCGAAATTCAAATGCTGCAAAGTGCAGCTATAGGCTTTCCAGTGCTAACGGAAAGCCTTTTCGGGTTACGAAATTTTCAGGTTACGAAAGGAATGGCGGAACGAATTAATTTCGTAACCCGAGGCACCAGTGTATCCTCTTGCAGAAGAAGCATAAGAATATTAAATTTTGAATTCTCCTCTTTCATATGAAGCACCTTGTCCATTTTAATTCTGATTCTTGTTGGATATTTGACCTGCTAACATGAAAATGACAACGAATGATAAGCATAATGTGAGCCTTTGGATGAAACTTCTGTCACACATTGTCTGTTGGCTCCCACTTACAGAATACAAGATGGTTCTTTTTGGGGCTTGGCCAACATCTGTTCATGTGTTGAGCAGTCTTTGAGCTTCCAACAACTAGAGCATTTTGTCAGGGTTAATACTATCTCCTCTACCCACTCTGGCCCAAAATAAGATATTTCTCTGTTAGTGGATCTGATGGCATCCCACATATTACAGTAAACAAGATTTTTCTAAAATCAGAGGCCAAATCGACACTGCAGAAATAATCCAGCTTGATATCACTTTAATTGTCCTGGCTCAGTGCTTGAGAATCCTGGGATTTGTAGTTTGTTGTGGCCAAAGAGCTCTGGCAGAGAAGGCTAAATGTCTCACACAACTACAATTCCCAGAATTCCATTGCATTGAGCCATGGCAGTTAAAATGGTGTCAGAATGGATTATTACTGTAGTGTGAATTGCGGCCCTAGACCTAAATTCAGTTGTTCATTCTAATTAGAATGGACCCATTAAATTAAGGGAACTTTCTAAGTCATCCTTTACAGCAATTTAGTATTTTCAGTGGGTTTTCTCTAATTGGGACAAGCTTGGATTTAGAACAGTTCAGATTTTCCTGTTGGAATAACTGGTTATGGTCTGTATCTTGAGTATAGTGCTAGAAGTATTCTCTTGCAAAAATTCTCTAGATGTTTTCCCATTATGTAATAGCAGTAAAGCAGTGTTGGTATACCAGTACAGTAAATGGTAAAATGTCCCAGCCTTTTAAAGCAATTGGTTTGAAGCAGTTTGCACAACAGTGTATCCAGAGTTTTTGAGTACAGAACACAAAACTCCTAGGCCCTTAATGCTTCATTAATTTCAGTAGCTGTGAATAGAAATAATTGATAGAAGCTGGGGTCTTGGAATGGCTAAAACCTACTGTATTCCATTTGTATGTCTTAGTTATTTCTGCATCTGTATTATTGTGTTTGTCTCTTAATGCTGCCGGCTATTTGGAAGATGAGGACAAGAAAGCTGCTCTATGCAACAGAGAAATTCTGGGTGGACAAGCACTTATACGATGAAGCGGAGAGGCTACACTATGAACGAGAAGCAACGTTAGCAGCCTCTGCCGCTGGAACCTGCCAAGAGATGGTGGCAGTAAATGGCTTTTGCCATGAGGAGCCTGCTGAGGAAGAGCTGAAAGAAGACCTACCAAGGGCAGGAAATAGAAGGAAGCAAAAGAAAAGGAAGTCCTCGCCCAAAGCCAAGCCTTCAGAGTCAAAAGTAGATATTGTCCTGGCCGGGTTGTTGGCTGACCACGTATGGTTTGACAAGCCTCTTTATGACCTGGCAGAAGCTGCCTACTGGAAGAAACTTACGGAAACTTTTTCGCAGGCACCTTTGGAGAAGCTGCCTTCTGAGCAGTCTGCCCTGGTGCCATGGTCAGAAGCAGAGTTCATCCAAAGTGGTGCTGAGCCACAAAAAAACTTGACCATATTAAGCTGCAGCCATGGTAGTCTGATGGCCTGTCACCACATTATTCAGGACGTTTGGGTCAATAAGTTCAACTTTGATGAAGCTGAGAAGATGTTTGTCAAAAGATCCCACCTACTGGTTCTGCCAAACTTCCTAGAGCTTCCTTTTGTGCCATCGCACACCAGCATTGGGCAGAAAACACCAGACGAAGGCTACGCAACTGGACTACCTACTCCTTCAACACCAGCCCATCCTGTAGATACAGTGGTTCAACCTAGTGCTTCATTTACTAGTCCAAGTCTTCCAGATGCTTCAAACCAGACAGTAAATGGGAAACCACAGGTGTCCAGTTTGCAGGCCCTGGTTTCGGAAGTGTGGCTGGAGAAGCCAGTCTATGATGATGCAGAGAGATGCTTCTATGCAAACATGTTTGATGGGCACCCTCCAGGAAAGGTGAGGGTGCAGGAGCAAGTGGGGCCAGAGTCTTCAAAGAGATGCCGGAAGGACAAAAAGAGCCGTAACACAGGGAAACAGGCAGGAGGCAAGAGGGGGAGTGTGGCCTTCTCTGCCGTCTCATCTCAAGACGCTGTCCCCTCATCACCTACCTGGTATTTCATGCACAAGGATAGCGAGTCTCCATGGTTCAGCAAACCCACATATGACAGTGCTGAAGCACAGTACTATGCCTCCAAAGCTTCAGAGCTGGCAAGCAAGGAAGAGGGCACCAAAATGCCTGAGACGATGCTAGGAGAGCCATCACAACCTTCTACCAGGGCTTCGAGCGAACCAGAGTCTAATGCTAAGTAGGAAAAGTTTGTTCTGGGGTAAATTCTCAAACCTAATGGGTCAGAAAGAGGTGGACAAGCTTCTTTGTTAAAATAATGAACTACTTTCTGTGTGTGTATGTGTGCCCATTATATATATATATACAAGTCAGGATACAAACCATGTTTGTGTATTGTTTGCCAAGATCAGAATAGAGGGAGTTTTCTAATAATTTGGCTTTCTTGGTTGCAGTTAGTAATATCTTACAACACTTCAGCTTATAAATAACCGTACTTTTTGAAAAGACACATTGGATTACATAAAATTTAGGAAAGCATATTTGAACAGCATTATCTTTAGGGGTATACTTGCCATATCCCGCCTGGGGCGGGACTTTCCTGGTTTGGGGCGGGGCCTCATGGTCACGGCCCGGTTTGGCCCCGCCCCCGGGATTGCCCCTGCTCCCCGGCGAGATATAGCAAGCTGAGGGAGGCTTTCCCTTGCCGCTTGGGCCCAGGCCTGCAGGGAAAGCCTCCCTGAAGGGGAGGAGTCCCTCCCTGCTTGGGCTCCGCCAAGGGTGGGGCCCAGGCCCAGAGGGAAAGCCTTGGAGGCTCCTATTCAAATGTAGGACACACACACACACAAAAAAAAGTGTCCTACATTTGAACATTTTGTCCTACATTTGTCCCGGTTTGGAGGTCCTGATGAATGGCAACCCTATTTAGGGGGGACTAGCACTTTGCTGTTCAGGCAATATCCTTGCAGTGAATGTAGACATCCCTTCCTGGCTGTTACAAAAAGTTCTTAGTTAATTCTAGAAAAATTGCACTCAGAAGTGCCTTTTAGCAAAGAGATGTTCTGCTCTTCTGGTGGTGTTTTTGTTTTTGTTTAGTGGTAGGTATGTTTGGTTAGTGTTGGTCTTGGTTATATGTGAGTGGACTAAACTCATTCAAATTTCCTTTAAATGTGTTTGTTTTCTTTGGCTTTATGCTGCTTTCCCCCAGCTTAAATTACTCAGTAGCATATTGCAAATTGTGGTGCTTCAAGTTAGGTTCTTTTCTTATCCTCTACAGTTCTTTTGTATTGTGAACCTTCTCATTTGCTTGCTTGAAATTAACCAGATGGTCATCTGCCGTGTTCTGTATCTCCCATTCCCATGCTTGTGAAAGAATGTGTCAATTGCCCTTTACTTTGAATTCACTGCTGCATCCAAAATTCTGACATCATTTTATGGGTGTCTGTACTTCCCTTTTAGACACAGAGGTAATATTACAGAAGGATCTTGGGGGTTTTAATTTACCTGTATTTTTACAAACAGCCATGAACCAGAATGAAAGCCATTACCAGAGGGGTGGGAGGAACTGCCATGCTTTTTGCTAGTTCTCCTGCAATTCGTCCTGCTGCTTGGTTTTGCATTATATTTAGTGAGTGTATACAGTCTTTCCTGGCACAGAGGAAGGTTAAAATGCTTCCATAGAATTCTTTTTTTTGCTGACGTACCCATGCAGTATCCCTGAGGCAGTATATTCACTTGTTACGTGGTGCCCCTAGATATCATGTCAGCACTCTCCTCTTGAATTGATAGATTTGTGTCTGCCATTTTAAGAAGGGCTAGGCAGTCCCAGGGAACAGTGTCTCTGAGAGTGATGCATATTCTTTGAGGCAAATTGTGGTTGTGTTATGGAGTATGTAGATTTTCAGGTAGCTAATGTTTGTCTGAGATGGGTTTAATTGAAAAAAGCACTTGTTTAGTTCACTCTGTGATGGAAAAGAGAGGCTAGAGCTAAGTGAATGAACAGCATGTTACTAATCCCATCTACACAAGCCTTTCCCTCTGGGGCTGTTACTGGAACTGGCCCAAAAGGGAGGAGGGAGATCTTGATTTGCTGATCTTGATAATACTGTGCTTTATTATTCCTAGGTATTTATTTGGCCCTTCTGTCTTTGCAGGAAAATGGCAGCCAACTTCCTCATGCATGAGAACATTTGGTTTGATAAGTTCAAATATGATGATGCTGAAAAGAGATACTATGAACAAATGAACGGTCCAGTTCTCAGCTCTTCTGGCCAGCAGGTAAGATGTCAGCATCCTGTGGTTTTAGCAGTAGGCCATTTTGCAAGCTGCAGTGTATCTAGCATAGGTGGAGATTGCACCTGTATGCTCAGGCTGAATTCAGCCCAGCCTCTACAGAGCACTGGAATAATCATCTTGGATTAGACCAGTACTTCTCAGATAGTGGGGGCGGCCCCCCAGGGGGGGCGCAAGGCTCCGTAAAGGGGGGTACGAGGCTCAGGATACAGTGTTATGTAGAGGTGGTACTTATAACAATTTTATAGACAAATGATACTATTACAGTTGCGCGGGGGGAGGGCAGGCGAAATGTTTTCTTCTTCCTAGGGGGGGCATGACAGAAAATAATTGAGAAGCACTGGATTAGACCAACAGTCCATTTAGTCTCACTTCCTACATTGGTAAACTATATGGACCTGGGAAGAACAGGATCAGAGCACAAGAGGCACACTGCTATCATACTATTTGCCACCTGGCAGCTAGTACTCACTGACACATAACCTCAGAAACTGGTTTGTGGTTGAAGGATCTGCAGAATAAATAAATACCATATAAATAAAATAAAATAATGCCCTACCTAGAGTATACATTCAGTGTAGGCTTTCAAAATTTTTGCAAACATACCTTTGCCAAACTGCCACTTTTTGGATAAGTAGTGAACTTTTGACTTGTGCTTGCAAGAGCATTCAGGGAGCTCTAAAACATTCTTTAGTGCTTCTTGGACTATGTCCCAGGGTGCAAGAGCATTGAAGGTGCAGAGGTCTTCCATCTGTCATACGTTTGGGGAGAAGAGCTGCTCAGCCTTCCTAGAGGTGAACTGGTTGGCTTAATGAAACTGGGACATTCTCTGCCTGGACTTCTATACCCTAAGTCAGTGACAGCAAACCTTTTAGAGACTGAGTGCCCAAACTTGATGTTTCCGTACCGGTGCTGAGGGTGGGACTTCCAGGGGGTGGGACCTCTGCCTTCTGGGGACAGGACTTCCCTGGATACAGTTGAAGGCCAGGGAGGGCAGAGGGGAAGAGGAGAAACAGGTCCTCCTCTTCCCTGCCATAGTTTCGCCACCATGGACCTAAGTGATATCACAAACAACTGAGGGTGGATCAGAAATGGGATAAGGAGACACGAGAGGTGGAGAAAAACTTCCCTCTAATTATTACTTCTTTGGGAAGGTTACAAGATTTCCTAACTAGGTATGTTCTCCAGTTTGTGAAATATTCTTTTCTAGATGTTTTCAGCTCAGCCCCTTTCCAAATTCATTGTTGTTTATATTTGGAATTTTGTGTTGTTCAGTCTTTGTAAAAAAAAGAAAAACTATGATTTATTTGCCTTCTGCCTTTCCCCAAAAAAAATTGGGACTCAAGGCAACTTACAGTTTAAAAACAACTATCTTGAGAGTGCTGGCTAGGGTATAATTATGCATTGTAAAAGCATCTTGTGTACTGGTGTGAGGATGCAGTAGCTGCATTCACAGGTAGTACATGAACTTTGTAAGAAACAGATTATTACAGGGATTGGTACCTAGGTTCTCTTCCCCTTGTTTCTGTTGAAGGGAATCCATTTGTGGCTTCAGCTGTAGTTTGTACCCCATTGGTTTCTCATTTTGTTTGTATATGAAAAATGGATGTGTTCAAAACTGGGTGTTAACCCAGGATCCAATAATTTTTTGATCTTCTAGTTCAGCTAGCTGAGTTTCTACAATCCATAAATTCTGATACTCATACTAAGTGGAAAACTAATTGGTTACAAACAGCAACTGGAAGCTTCACATTTTGTCCCTTCTACATGAAGGATGGGGGGGGGGGCTTGTTACAATGCATTCTTATAATGCAGAGATGGCAAAGTGCAGTCCTAGAGTTGTTTCTTGCTACTCTTCCAGCTCCCTCAGCTGTCCTTTCCAACTTTCTCGGCTGTCCTTTTCTGGCCAAAAAGAGACCCATGGAAGCCTCTAGAGTGGCAGTTCATCTTTAAATAGGCTGTACCCTGTCACCCCTGCTCTCACTGTCCAATATAAAAATCTATCAGTTTTTCAAAACCAGAAATGTACTTCTGGCTACTTCCATTTTTTTTTATTTTTGGTGGGTAGTGTTGGCAATCTGAGGCCCCAGAAGATTCCAGGAGCAGAAAATTGGCCTCTGCATCCACTTTAGTTGCCTATCCCTATTAAATGTGAACATGACAGTCTTTGGGTAGCAGCTTCACAATCTTCCATCTTACTTGGAAGATCCTGCAGTGCTCACATGCTGTTAAATGTACAAGCTGAGTTAAATAGCATTATAGTGGCTGCCTCAAAGATGGCTTAATGAAAGCAGCAAGTTCTCTTGTTCCCAGCAACCTTGGGTGTAAACAACAGCTTTCTGAGAGGTTCATTGACTCACTTACAGAAGGTAACCTGAAAGGAAAGAAGAGGTGAAACAAATTCTTACACCTACATTATACTTGCTGATCATAAACAAGTACCATTTGTTTGATGACGGCAAACTATTGTTTTTCCTTTTGACCTGCAACAGCATTTTTTCCATGAATCTTAATTCAAAACTACTACATTTGCATCTGCAATACATTTGCTTTCTTCAAAGTTCATAAAAGTGTAAGCGAGCCTCTTCTTATGGATAATAATCATATAGTCTCCAAATTAGCCCAGGTTGAAATTAAAGATGCAGTGAAGCCTGGGCACACAAGCAACGGTACAGCTTTGCAACAGCTGAATGTTTTCTTGCATGGAGCTTGCTCTTGTGCCAACAAAATTTCTGACTATTGTCTTTCTCCAGGTTAGAAAATGTGTAAGTAGTGACTAAGATCCCCACCACCACAAGTTGATGCTTAAAATTGCAAAAAGACTTTCTGTGTATTGCCTGAACAGTACTGGCTGGAATCTTACCACTATGTTTAATGCCTCCTGATTCACTTAAAAGTTCTATGAGAATAAGAAATGTCCTTCCAGGAGCAATTACTTATCTTTACACAGACTTGAATCTTTTAGAGAGATGGACTATATAAGAAGAGTAGTTCATTCTATCTACAGTGGCAAAGAAGAGTGCAAGTAACTTCTAGATACAGAGTGGTTCACACTTATTCTGAAAACTGCCTGTTTAGTAAAGAAAGTTGAAGAAATGAAACTGCCATCCATCAAAGACACAGACGACTCTTGCTCCTTGTCTTACATCCTGAAAATAAACGGCCTATTTAAAAAGACGTTGGTTCAAGCAAATATTGATTATACTGGTGCTTTCCATGATAGACCAGCTGTGTACCACGACAAGGACTAAGTATGCCTTCAAGATTCACCAGTCATTGCTTCTTATGCATATGCCCCATGTACCATGGTGCTGTACTTCCCTCGTAGCCTGATCTTGGCAAGACCATCCTAAACACAGGGATTCAGTGAGGAGTAGAGTTGGTTCCTGAAGTTTTCATGATTGTCCAGAAACCTCTGTCTTGCAATCTTGACCAGCTGGACAAACGGGAAACAATATTAATAGGGCTATACAGCAATTACAGTTGTTCTGAGAGCTGACTGAGAAACTGTATGTATTTTTGTGTGTGGGAGAGAGTGGACTGTAATTGGGGGGGGGAGGCTGCGCCAGAGTTTGTGAAGGTGCTGATATAGGATTCAATATCTATGGTCATTGTCCAAGTTCCTACAGAAGTGTGTAAGGGGATCACATGCATATCATAGCCTCTTACTGTGCAGGTGCTGCCACAGGATAAAGTTTGCCCCCCGTATCCATGGGGGATATGTTCCCAGACTTGCTATGGAAATGCAAAACTGGATAGTAGTGAACTCTTTTAAAATGAATGATTTCCTGTGGAAGGTGACCATAGAGTCACACCAGAGGATCTACAGAGTCCTAGAGAGATCACTTAGGAATCTAGGTCCTCCGGCATGACTCTATAGTCAACTTCCACTGTAGGCATACTATAGAATTGCACCTAGAAAATGCCTAAAGAGGACATTTTTTGGGATGTAGGTAAGTATAAGCATGAGTACTGCTCCTGCAGATATGGGATTTTACAGTATATAAACTTTTAGGATCTAGCAACATTTATTATATTAAAAGATACAACCCACATCATGATCCAACCCACTAGTAGGTCATGATAAGACCCATGGCTCCTAAGAGCAGTATGCAGTCTTCCAAACAGAACTGTTGCTAATCCTCATGATGAAAAAGCGTTTAGCAACATGTGAGCAATAGCTCGCTAGACATTCAGAACAGAGAATGGCTTTCCAATGATCAAGAAATGCTGTGTACAAACTTATTCCTCCCTCATGGCTTCCACATCCTAAATTTGTTTAGCACGAGATGACTTGCCTTCTGTGCCTCATTTCCTACTAATGCTTTTTGAGGATGGTGCCCTAAAAAGGAAGTACCATTTGGGATGTGCAGCCAGAACATTATCCAAAATAATCATATATACTCCTTTTGCATAATTTGGATAGTGGAATATAAGTCTCCATAACATAAACTATACTAGGCCCTGATACTGCAATGTCTCCCAGAATTTGTTGAAAATTTTGATTGGGTTTATTTTGTTTCTCAGCTTTATAAACAACCCTATAGACTTTCATTCAGGGCAGGTAGTGCAATGTGGAAGGGGGCAGCATGTTGTAGTGGTTTGATGGTTGGCCTAGAACTTTGGAGAACAGGATTTGAAACTCTGCTCACAAAGGAAACCCACTGGGTGGCCTTGTGCAATTCACATGCGCTCAACCTCAGAAATGCAAAGGCAACCCCCCTCTGAACAAATTTTACCAAGAAAATCCCCATGAAAGGTTTGCCTTGGGGTTGCCATAAGCTGGAAACAACTTGAAGGCATACAACAAGAAAGCAGAGTGTGGAAATGGTTTTGCTAGTACAAAATTTGCCTATGTACCTTCTATGGAAGAGAACTTCACTGATGAAAGCAGGAACAAAGACAGGGTTGAATATGATGCAAATAGCTGTGCCTATCTGACAGATGCAGAGATTGGTGGGCAGTTGGAGTGTCCCAGTGCCTGATGTCTGGCAACTCCTCTAGCTGGTATCTCTCTCTCTTTTAAAAAATTGTCTGGCTGTAGCTGCTGGCAGCATAGCCATTGCATTCAGCAGATAGATTTTCTTGTTTGTGATTTTTTTCCCATGGCTAGCTGTTGTACAGAGTTAAACATTCCCCTTCCTTTTATGCGATCCACCCTAAGTAATTTCTCCTATATCTGTATCTGCCTTTTTAAAAAAACACTTGGTTCTTTCTGCACTGTTTGCAGGAGAACGGAGCCAGCACGATCCTACGCGACATTGCCAGAGCCAGGGAGAATATCCAGAAGTCGCTGGCCGGAGTGAGTACCTGGGCGCTCTCTCACCAGCTGGCTAACTGCATTCATTTTTCCTAGCTATGGCATATCTCACACACCTCCTCCCCTTCCTTGGCTGTGATTGTTTTTCCTGTAGACTGTGCATGTGCGACTTTTCTTACCATAAACTAAAAGGGCTGGACACAATGGAATGAGATACCACTAATGTGGAGGCCTGTGCAACATTAGCAATAATGTTAAGTGGTGTTTTGTGCCTTTAGCTTAAAAATTAGGGCCACACACCTGGTGGAGTCTTACAGTGAACATTATGCTGTGGTGTTCCATATCAATTCAGAAAGGACATTGAGAAACTGGAGCGTGTCCAAAGGAGGGCGACAAAAATGGTGAAGGGTCTGGAAACCATGCCCTATGAGGAACGACTTAGGGAGCTGGGGATGTTTAGCCTGGAGAAAAGAAGGTTAAGAGGTGATATGATAGCCCTGTTTAAATATTTGAAAGGATGTCACATTGAGGAGGGAGCAAGCTTGTTTTCTGCTGCTCCAGAGAACAGGACCCGGAACAATGGATGCAAGCTACAGGAAAAGAGATTCCACCTGAACATTAGGAGGAACTTCCTGACAGTAAGGGCTGTTCGACAGTGGAATGCACTCCCTCGGAAGGTGATAGAGTCTCCTTCCTTGGAGGTCTTTAAACAGAGGCTGGATGGCCATCTGTCAGGGATGCTTTGATTTGGATTTCCTGCATGGCAGGGGGTTGGACTGGATGGCCCTAGTGGTCTCTTCCAACTCTATGATTCTATGTGGCAGATAGGAGATTGCAGTCTTAAACACAACCCCAGGTTTATATGCCAGGGAGAAGTGTTCTGCTAATCTCTTCTTGACAGGCTAATGCTGAAAAAGAATTCTTAACATGGAGGAACTTTGAAGCATGCAGTCCTCCCCTAGCCATCTGAACTTGGGCACTCCAAGAAAAACTAGTATGATATTTCTCTCTGTGTGTTTTATGGTGAATGCTCAATCAGTTCCCCCAAAGAGATGGAGCACCATAGGGTGAACAGTTAAGAGGAGCACGTTTATGAGCTGACATGTTGAACAGTTGTTTTTTACCCATTAGAATATGTGCAAAGATGTGATCTTTTCCCATTTTACTCATAGGGAATTTGGGCTGGTTCAGCTGTAAATATGAACTCTAGATGTTCCTGCAGTTAACTCAAGATAGGTCTATGTGAACAAAGACAATTAGTTTTGCTTTTATTTGTTTTTTAAATAATCAGTTGAATTTCCTCCAAGGAGTTTTGGGCTGAGTTCTGCTTACTTCTTAGGTAGGCTGTCTTGTCCAGTAGGTCCCCCAAGCCAATCTCTACTTAGCTTCAGCAGTAGAAGTGCATCATTTACTCACAGACCACTTCATGTGTTAGCCTCCCCTACAAACAGTTGCTTAGGAAGGCAGACTTTACTTTAGAATTAACATAGCTTTGCGAGCAGGAGTACATTTTCCATTGCATGGTGGGCAACTTAGTGCCCTTCTGATGTTTTGGACAAAACATTCAAAAGCCCCAGGTAACCTGGCCAGTACCCAGGGATAATACAGTCCAAAATATCCAGAGGAGACCAGGTCACCCACCATGTTTTACTTCTCAAAAAGCGAATCTTGTTCAGGCAAAGCCAGATATCCTGTATTTCTCCTCAGCTGTTTTTAGAAGGGAAGTGGACACCTCACATTCATATATTAATAATGTCTTAGCTAAGCATCTAAAAGGCTCTGTTATTAGTTGCTTCAGAGCAGTTTCTGCCATAAAGGCCTCTTATATTGTACCAGTGCCAAACACAAGCGGGTTGATAATACTGATCCAAATATTACATTTGATACATCATACTGGCTATAATATGATATATAGATTACTATTTGGCCCTGCATGTTTAATACAGTCATCCCTCGATGTTTGTGGCCTTGACACTCTCAGTTTCGATTATTCACGAGGTCAAGGCCCCTCCTCCTCATCTCTCCTGGGCTTTTTCTCTGAGGAGGAAAAAAGCCCAGGAGGGAGAAGCCAGGAAGTGTGAGCATGCCAATCCTTTTCCTTTCCAGGATCGAGTACTGCCTCTTTCCCCAAGCAGCAATCTGCCTTGGGATGGGGTTTGAGAAAATAATTCCCCACCGTTTTCCAAGCCAGAGAGCTACCTGGGGAAAGACAGCTCTCTTGCCTTGGGAAGGGGTTTGGGCAAAGTGAATGTGCCCTCCTTCCTGTTGTTCCAAGGCTTCAGAGAGCTCCTCAGAGCTCCCTGAAGTCTTGGAAGGGAAGCAGGGTGCCACAAATGCATACTCCCCTGCCCTTGCAGTGCCTCAGAGAGTTGGCTGGAGCTGTTTACAGCTTCTGAAGGGAGATGGGAGTGTGCATGTCCACATTGCTTTGCCCCCAGCTTTATTAACGAATTTTGACTTTCGCAGGGGGTCTTGTGCCCCTGACCCCCATGAATGTCAAGGGTCGACTTTATTTACATAAAATGCTGAGAGACGTCATCCGGAGGAAGATGCCAATAGTATTCTGAGAATGCCCAGCTTTGTTCCTCTGTCACCTGACACCAAGAAAGCTGGTACCTTTGAATGTTTCCTAGGTCTGTTATAAGGTAGATATGAGTGTACTCTTGGTTCTTCCTTCACCATGGCGGCACTCCTACTTATTCATTTGAAAGGTTGGAGCAGGAGCCAGCAGTCTTCCTGGAGGCGAGGGAGCCCAAATAATGCTCTTCTGTTTGGCCAGGGCTTGCTGATGCCTCCCCTGCAGCCCTGGGACCGCTTCTTGGCCCGGGGGCACCTTTGCTGCTTACCATACCAGTCAAAGAGGAACCTGTACTAGTTTTCCATCTTTGCTTTGGCTCCTGATTGTGGAAAGTGTTTAATAATTTTGAAGAAGATGTTCATGAGATGTGACCTTAGTAATATAGTTGTATCACAGCTAGAGCATGTAGTAATACTGCCTTCTGTTGTGTGGTTACCACTTGGGTATAAGCTACTAGCTGTGAATCTTCAGAAAAGAATAGATGGTTAATTAAAGTAGGAGGAAAAGCTGTGGAATGCTCCTAAAGAAATGGAAGTGCTGCTACATCTGACAGTCCTGATGAGAAATCTTTACTTAGGACAAGAGGCTACTGTTAGAACAGAATATGAAGAAACATAATGATTTCTAAATGGCAAAAGGGTATGACAAGGCTGCTATCACCTATTGCTTTAACTAATATGCAGAAAATATCATTTGAAAAGCAGGTTTGGACTCAGAAGAAGGAGGAATGAAGATAGGAGGTGAAACACCAACAATCTAAGATATAGAGAAGACACCATAATATTAGTAGAAAACATCATAGACTTGGAACAATTAATAAGGAAAGTCAAAGAAGAAAATGCAAAGGTAGGCTTACTGCTGAACATAAAGAAAACAACAATAATGACCACAGAGAATCTACACAATTTCAGCCTTGATAGTGACAAAATCAAAATAGTTAAAGAGTTCCCATACCTTGGACCAAACATTGATCAGAATGGAGACTGCAGTCAAGATATCAGAAAGAGACTAAGAATGGAAAGGACAGCTATGACGGAATTAGATAAAATCCTTAAGCATAAAGATAACTCAATTCAACACTAAAGTTATAATTGTCCAAACCATTGTATTACCCATTACCATGTATGGATGTGAGAGCTGAACACTGAAGAAAGCAGATAGGATGAAAATCAACTCATTTGAGATGTGCTGGGGAGTCCAAAAAATAAACAAATGGATCCTAAAACAGATCAAGACTGAGCTCTCTTTGGAAGCCAAAGGATGACAAAACTGAGGCTGTCATACTTTGGCTATATGAGAAGGCATGGCTCATTAGAAAAGACAATAATGCTAGGAAAGGTACAAGGTATCAGAAAAAGCATCAGTTGGCTAGACTCAGGAAGGTCAGTGGATCTACAGCACCTAAGCAAAGCGGTGGAGATGTCTCATACACAGGATCACCATGAGTTGGGGTCGACTCGAGGACAGTTAACAACAAAAACGTTATTAATATTGATGTGGGTGGGAGGATCATTAGTAAGGGGTGCAGTATAGCAGCGGTTAACCCTGCATGTAATGTAACATCTGTGCTTGCTTTTATTAACAGTAATTGTTGAAGATCTACTTTTGCAACACTGGTCTGGCTTCATTTCATTTCTACTCAGGTTTCCTATGTGCTTTCAAGAGAGGAATGGGCTGTTCTTACTAAAGGGAGCAGTTTGAGGAATGGCTGGTAGATGTTTCTGAATGTTTGCCTGAGATAGAAAAATGTGGGCCAAGGTCCTGCACTGGGAGACATATTGTTGACATATAGCTATGATGCACATTTTTCTTTAGTTGGATGTACTACATCAGTCATCCTCAGAGACCCTTCAGTGGTTCTCAGGAGGTCCCTGAAAATGACATTATTGCTGCGCATCCATTTTGAAGGTAAACAGCTCTGCAAAAGTGAGCAATTTAAAGTAGTGTTGTATGATGCGCAAGTGTCAGAAGACAGAACTGGTGTCAACTGATGCATATTTTTCTTTTGACCCATTTTATGTAACTGCCTTCAATCCATTCAGGTATTGCATTTTTAAGGTAGCTTTTCTGATGAAGTCTAAAGTTGAAAACCAAATGTTGTGGTTGAATTATAAACTGAGTTGATGGCCACATCTTACAGTGACTTGGACATTATGTGGCTGATGAAGGAGAGCAATTCTGTAAGGCATATGCTTTCCATACTAATACATAATTTTTAAAACTGCAACTTCCTTTAAAACATTGCCTAAAGTTACATACATTATCTGTAGTGTATTTATCAAAGTAAGATAAATGTCCCCACCTAACCTTGCCTTCAGCAGATGCATCTACAATAATTAGTCTAGCAATTTGATCTCAATTACATGTTAAGTTGAAAATTAGGAGCAGTTATCCCTCTCTCCCTTTTTAATATTCTTATAGTTATAGGTACCTAGTTAGTTGACTCAGAGCTCTCTGGGGCCTTCCTTGCCTGCCTCATTTGCTTGTCTTTGCCCTAAATATTGAACTATAATTTTGGTTAAATTGTATTGTACATATACAGATAGGAACTATAGAATCACAGATTACCCCTGCCAGTGCAAGAATTTTACAACAAAAACATCCCTAACAGAGGGTCATCCACTTTCTGTTTTAAAAACCTCAACCAAAGATGACTCTAATGCCTTCTAACTGTAAAGCCTGCATGTGAATGACCAGTGTAAGTAGCAAGCAGTTCACCATAGAGGTTTTCCACTAACATAGACCAAGGCTGCTGGATGTGTAATATCCTGCAATAAACTCTTTTGACAGGAGAACTTTAAACAAGTTGAGCAGATGTAACTTGTTTTACAATATGAAGAGTGTCATGGTTGTGTTTTGGAAAGTAGATGATGCAAATGTGGGTTTTTCCCTTTTTGTAAATCTATATTTGGTTCTTCTGGCCTCCACTATATAGTCAGCTCTTGACATCTTCTGGGGTTTGGTTCCAGGACACACACACACACACACACCCCTTTGAATACCAAAATCTGTGGATATTCAAGTCCCATTAAATACAAGGGATAGCAAAAAGGTGTCCCTTATATAAAATGTCAAAATCAAGATTTGCATATTGGAATTTATATATATATATTTTTTGAATATTTTCAAGCTGTGGATGCTTGTATCCATGGATAAAAAAATCTGTGGATACGGAAGGCCGACTGTACTCTGAATTCCATTGTACCCTGTTTTTAAATGTAGTTTGAGGAAGTGACATTCTTCCTCAGCTTGTGACTGACAAAGAGTGATCATCTTGAAAGGCTTCCAGAACTCTCTTTTACACAATTTGTTCTCAGAATTGACTTAATTTATTGTGTTCTAAATGTTCAAACCACAGCATGTCTGTCTTCCTTAAAAGGATTTTAAAAAGAAGAATGTAACAAATGGGGTAACTTTGACCTAGTGGTAACTGCAGAGATTGGGAAGATTTCATGTTTGGACTGTTATCAGAATCCAGCCAGCCAGCATTGCCATTCTGCCTGGGGGGCTGTTAGAGTTGTAGTCCAAAACAGAAATTTTCCATGTTGTGGCTCGTTCCTAAAGGAAGAACACCTTTTAGTTATGAAGCCCTGTTCAAACCAGCCAGGCTCAATGAGAAATGGAGATGCTGAGTAAATGATTTTACTAGAGGCAATTCCATAATCACAAAAAGTCAACATGTCATGCCAGAGTAATCTGATCTCTTTTTTGGATAAAATTACCAGCTTGATAGATGAAGGTAATGCCATAGATCTAGTATATCTTGATTTCAGTAAGGCCTTTGACAAGGTTCTCCATGACATTCTTGCAAACAAGCTTGGAAAATGTGAGCTAGACAAGGCAACTGTTACATGGATTTGTAATTGGTTGACTGGCCAAAGCCAAAGAGTGCTTAACAGTAGCTCCTTTTCATCCTGGAGAGAAGTGACCAGTGGGGTCCCACAGGGCTCTGTCCTGGGCCCAGTGCTATTCAACATCTTTATCAATGACTTAGAGGACAGAATTAGGGGCATACTTATCAAGTTTGAAGTTGACACCAAATTAGGAGGAATAGCTAATACCCCAGAGGACAGGATCAAAATTCAAAATGACCTGAATAGACTAGAAAGCTGGGCCAAAGCTAACAAAATGAAATTCAACCGGGAGAAATGTAAGGTACTGCGCTTAGAGCGAAAAAATGAAATGCACAGAGGACTCCTGGCCGAATGAAACTACATGTGAAAAGGATCTAGGAGTCCAAGTAGACCATAAGTTGAACATGAGTCAACAGTGTGATGTGGCAGCTAAAAAGGCCAATACTATTTTAGGCTGCATCAATAGAAGTATAGTTTCTAGATCAAGGGAAGTAATAGTGCCACTGTAGTCTGCTCTGGTCAGGTCCAACCTGGAATATTGTGTCCAGTTCTGGGCAAAACAATTCAAAAAGGACATTGAGAAACTGGAGCATGTCCAAAGGAGAGCAACTAAAATGGGGAAGGATCTAGAAACCATGTCCTATGAGGAACAACTTAGGAAGCTGGGGATGTTTAGCCTGGAGGAGAGAAGGTTAAGAGGTGATATGATATGTTTAAATATTTGGAGGGATGTCATATTGAGGAGGGAGCAAGCTTGTTTTCTGCTGCAAAGTAAAACATCAATAAAAATGCAAATATCTATTAGATATTGATTGTGAAGGCATAGATATCCACAACCAGATAAATTGCTAAGTGAAACTGAAGCAGTGAAGGTAACAATACACATTAGATGGCTTAAACTGTTTAAATAGAATACAGATTTATGAATAACTCCCAACTGACAGACTGGAAGAGATGAAAACTTTATCCTCATGACATACAGTGTCTGTCAGAAGTCAGGGGTTTAGCATTGGCTGCCCATTAGAGCTGAGATCTTAATAAAAACCATACAAAGCACTTTAAGAGCTTGAAAATTCCTCTGGCATAAAGAAGATCTAAGCAATCAGCATCTGCAGGTGGGGTAACTCAGCAGTTCATCTCTGAATCCAGATTTATTATGGAACTTTGTAGGATCCTCTATTGTCCTCTATTTCAAGATCTCATTTACCCCCTTGTTTCCTGACCCACCCTCATTACTCGCTAGTGATACATTTTCTCAGGGGATTTTATAAGTGGTTCTGGCACACTCTTGCAGTTCCAAGTATATACAGTATGTACTAGATATCTCTGCCTGTGGGATTGTGTCTTGAGTGATATTGGCAGTTCTACGCAGATGACATTTACCGTGACCTATGGCTCTGTTGATAATAGCTGGGCATAGACCCTCCCCTGTTAAGGTGACTGATGTTCCCACCAAGTGATGCAAAGCAATAGGTCAGGATGGTAGTGCAGGTTGTTGACATTTATCTGGTATAGGGTGGTTTTCTGTCTCTGCTCAGCCAAATTAGCCCAGGTTTGATCTCTCTCCAGTTGAGGAAAATAACACTTTGGAGCTGGAACTACGTCTTGCATTATGTGGGCAAATTCTTGTCCTAACCTCATTGAGTTATTTCTGTTAAGCTTTTCTTCACTTTCCCTGCATGTAGGCTTGAGTCCTGTGCTTGCCTGTCCACTGCTGCATGAGTGAATCCGTTTAAAAAGAGTATTCTTTTTATACAAAAAAAATGCTCTTGCCCTTTGCAGCTCAAGACAGTTCTGCACAACCCTCCCGAAGCCCCTCGTGCTGGACGCAAGAAGCAATCTGGTCGTGCGACTGTAAGTCGCTTGTGACAGGGAGGTGTGGGTGAATGTGTTGCACAACAACCTGTGTGTCTGTCTGTCTGTCTGTCTGTCAGGATCAGCCTGTGAGCGAGCATTGTTGCTTATGCCCCAAACTCTTCCTCCTGTGCCCCATCCTGTCTTCACGTTGCTTTGCAAATTTGGCACCCTTCATTTTTCGTTTCCACACAGAATTGTACCTCAAGAATGATGTCTCAGGTAGGGAAAGAGATAAGATATATCTTATATATCTTTTAAAGATATATACAAAAGATGTAAAAATATAAAGATACATAAAAAGATATAGCTGAAGTGTTCTGACTAAGAGGCATCTACTGTATGTACTTATGTATCCAACTTATTCACGAGTCAATGTAAGTACTGTACATTAACTCTTATACAAAAGGAACCACCTCCTGGTGACAGACAAGGGTATAATCTGTCCTGGAAGCACTGACCTCCCCTCAGTGCTCTCATCCATCCAGCATAAATGGTTAGGCCTGCTGGAATTTTCTGAGTTCTTTAGCATTGTTTTCCTTTGCTTCATCCAGATCCTTTGTTAAACTTCCTCTTCCCCCAAACCCGCCTTATGATTATTGTTCCCTTATTGTCTGTTTGCATACATAAATCAGTAGTCTTAATTTCTAAGTTTCATTATTTCTTCATAATTCAGGAAACTGAGACAACCAAACCAGTGTATACTTAGTCCACCATGGGGATCAAGGAAAATAAGACTACCAAGCTGTAGGGTTTTTATCTCAAACCTTCTGCTTAAAGATGCTTTCCCCCACTTGCTCCCTTGTTTCCCTTATGTTGCTTCTGGCTTTGTTAAAAAGGTGCATCTCTTACCTGCAAAAGGTCAGCAGCCATCTCCTCCTCCTCCTCCTTGCTTTCTGTTGCAGAGTGCTGGCAGTTCTTCTCCTGCAGGTCCTGCTGGGGACCAAGGTGAGCTGGTCATCAGGATCGCAAACCTAGAGGCAGAGAATCAAAACCTTCACAGTGGTGAGTGGCAAAACTTGGCAATGGGTTGTATGCACTGCTTAATTCTTTGTGTTCTCTATTTATTATTATTATTATTATTAAGCTTTATTTATATAGCACTGTAAGTTTACACAGCACTGTACATAAAATCTTTTAATTAGATGGTTCCCTGCCTTCACGCTTACAATCTAAGAAGACACGACACAAAAGGAGAAGGGAATGGTTGTGGGGAAGGGGATCAGGTCCAGCATTCTTCTTCTTTTTAAAAGAAGAGTGCACATATTCTTTACATTTTGATGGTTGTAAGGAAGCAGTCATTCCTATAGCTGATGCTTATACAATAATGTTGATGTTGATAAAGAATGAGAGCCTTAGTTTAATTTCCTGTCAGACCAATTAATTTGTCTTTTAGCTATCTAGTTATTCAGAGGACCCTCCTTCAACACCACATTTCAAATCGGTTGATTCTCTTCCTGTCAGCTCTCTTTACTGTCTAGTTTTCTCGGCCCTCCATAGAAGAAGGAAATACAAAATGCAGGGATGATTCTGATTTTAATATTTAATGACATATCTTTACAGCAAGGAGCTTATTTAATTCCTTCATAACTGCTGTTCTAAGCCTTAGACTCTTTTGATTTCTTGACTGCCATCTTCATTTTGATAAATGACTGAGCCAAAGTGCAGTAACTAGATAGAATACCTTTACAGTTGTTGTTATTTGCCTCCAAGCAGTTTGTTACTTATGGTAACCCTTAAGGCAAACCTATCATAGGTTTTTTGTAGTAAGATTTGTTTTAAGGAGGTTTGTCATTGCCATCCTTTGAGGGTGAGTGACTTGCCTAAAGTGATCCAATGGGTTTCCATGGCTGAGCAGGGATTCAAATTTTAGTCTCCAAGAGTCCTAGCCCAACACCATTCTGGCTCTTTATACAATACAGTAACTAGAGAGATGCAAAGTCAAATGTTCCCATTTTGTTGTGCACTAATGCCTTTTTCCTTTTCCCTTAACATCTTCAGTGGTTGTGGACCTGCAGCTTGCCATTTCCAGACTAGAATGTCGCCTGAATGTGCTGGAAAAAACATCTACCTCTCATCATCCTTCCCCACCACCACCGACACAGGTAAACCTATTGTTACATTTGACATGTGATGCTAATTTTACTAATTTAAAGACAAATAGGCTGAGATTCTCTAGAATCCTGTCTCCATTCAAGGTCTGCTGAGAGGACTCTTCTATAATTGGTCTGCCTTGATTACCCAGGTGTAGCATGGAGGCATTTATTAAGTCTCACCAAGGGCATAAACACATGGGCCAAAATCCAGTTATTGCTCCCAAGAAGATTTATGATTAAACAACACATACATTAATCCTGTTCACTTAATGGGTCTACTCCAGTTGTGGGTAACCATTGGATTTATTCCTACAATCTCAACCAGGCCATTTCAGATGGGTAAAAATAAAATAAAATAATTTTTTAAAAGTGAGTAATGATTTCCTCAGTGCCTGCAGCACCAAGTCAGTTGGTTTCTCATTTAGAGTAAGTTTCACCCAGGTAAATAAGACCACACTGAGAGCCCCACAGGTGAACTAGCATACCCTATTAATGTTGTTGTTGTTGTTGTTATATTTATATCTCGCCCTTTTCACAAACCTGGGACTCAGAGCAGTTTGCAGTATTAAAAAACCAGTACAATTATAAACATAGAAAAATGATATATTAAAATAGAATTAAATTATTACAATATTAAAACAAATTGCATGTTAGCAACTATGTTAAAATAATAAAATATAGTTTAGAGGGATAAAAGCGTAAAACACTTTAAAACTATGCAACACTCCACCCTGTTCTTTAAAAGCTTTCTTTTTTAAATGCCTGTCTGAACAGAAAAGGTCTTAGCCTAACAGCAGAAGGACAACAAAGAGGAGGCCATTCTGGTCTCCCTGGGAATTGAGTAGTAGTCATGGAAAAGGCCTCTCGTGTTCCCACCAACCGTTCTTGTGATCGTGGTGGGACTGAGAGAAGGGCCTCTCTCAGAGCCCAGGCTGGCTCATGCAGGGAGATACGATCTGCCTCATAATAATAATAATAATAATAATAATATTTTATTTGTGTTTCCCCGCCTCTCCCGATGGATCGAAGCGGGGTTACAGACTACTAAAATCAAAATACATACAACAATCTTATAAAACACTAAACAGTAAAATGTAACATCAATAATTTATCAAACCATCAAACATCCAGGGGCAAGTGCAGAATGTCATTGTCAGATAGGGCATATCAATTATCACTCATCGGGGGAAAGCTTGGTGAAAGAGCACAGTTTTAAGTCTCTTTATAAATGTTTCCAAAGGGGTCGTAAGGCGGAGCTCGTCAGGAAGGCTGTTCCATAACCTCAGGGCCACTATTGTGAAAGCCTTTTGAGATGAGGAAACCTATTTGGAAGATGGTGTTTCCAATAGATTCTTGCCGGATGTTCTGAGTGTGCGGGGCGGATTATATGGGGAGATGCGGTTCCTCAAGTAACTCGGGCCCAAGCCATGTAGGGCTTTATAGGTGATAACCAACACCTAGTATTGTGCCCGGAAGCGAATGTGCAGCCAGTGAAGATCTTTCAACTTAGGTGTTATATGGTCAAACCTAGATGTACCGGTGACCAATCTGGCTGCCATATTTTGTATTAACTGAAGCTTCCAGACTTGGTACAAGGGTAGCCCCATGTAGAGCGCATTACAGAAATCTAGACGAGAGGTTACCAGAGCGTGTATCACTGTTTCAAGGTCCCTTTGGCCCAGGTAGGGTCACAGTTGGCGTATCAACCGAAGTTGATAGCAAGCACTTCTGGCCGTCGTATCTACTTGAGATGTCAACTGCAGGGACGAATCCAGAAGTACTCCTAAACTGCGAACTTGGTCCTTTAGAGGAAGTGTGACCCCGTCCAGGACAGGTTGACAAATTTCCTTCCCTGGACCTGGAGAACCTATCATGAGTACTTCCGTTTTCTCTGGATTCAGACTGAGTTTGTTTTCCCTCATCCAGCCCATTACCGACTCCAGACAGGCATTCAGAGGAGAGACGCCATCCTTAGTCACTGCATCAGTTGGAGACACAGAGAAACATATTTGAGTGTCATCAGTGTACTGATAACACCATGCCCCGTGTCTCCGGATGATCTCTCCCAGCGGCTTCATGTAAATGTTAAACAAAGTGGGGGACAGAATAGCTCCCTGAGGGACACCAGATGTTAGCTCCCTCTTAGAGGAGCAATGTCCCCCAGCTGCACCATCTGGAATCTGCCCAAGAGATAGGATCGGAACCACTGGAGCACAGTGCCCCCAATACCCAAATCCCTCAGGTGTTCCAGAAGGATACCGTGGTCAATGGTATCTAAAGCCGCTGAGATGTCCAAGAGCACCAGCAAGGTCACGCTTCCCCGGTTGATGCCCAGACGGAGATCATCGACTAAGGCGACCATGGCAGACTCAACTCCGTATCCTGGTCCTGAGCCATATAGGGCATTATAAGTCATAACCAGTACTTGGAATACCCTATTCCAATGTTTTACGAATTCTTTCTTCACACTTATGCATATTAATTTGTTTGTCACTGAATCTCTGCAGGATGGAAATGGATTTTGGTCCATCTTATAGGGCTTTCCTTTTGGGTTTCATAATTTCTTTATGAGAGCTAAGACTATATCCCAGAACACTTCCCTGAGCCTGTGCATTGCAGGGGAAGAGTAGTACCTGTGGGTGCTTCCATTTTGAAGAACCATATCCATTATTACTGTCCTTGATAAAGGATTCCCAGGTTTTTTTTAACATTGAAAAACTATTGTAAGAAGATTTGTTGACTAAGATTTTATCTATAAATGAACAAAAGCTAAGTGAAATGATAGTTGTAGTTTTCTGGGATTGCTATACTAAATCTGGAGTCCTGTTCTTGCTTCAGGGATTAAATTCTGTAATTTCCTGGACATAGACTAGCACATGAGAATGTGTTCTGATGCAGTTTGAGATTAGCTCTAAACCAAATCAGCTTCCTTTCATTTCAATGGGGCTTCCTTAGGAGAATTTCTGACAGTGTGTTGTGCTTCTACCTCACTCTGCACCCAGGTTCATCTACTCCCAAGAAATGTCTGTCTGTTGCCTTTCTCAATTCCATTTGCTTCCCCTTGATGACTGGGTTTTATTGATTCATATTCTCCTTGTAGCATGTCACCCCCATGAAGAAGGTGGAACCGCTTGCCATTTCATCAAGGAAAGTTGAGCTGCCTTCAGCTTTGCCTACAAAGAAAGCAGAGTCCCTTGCGGCCACTGCAGAAGAAGATGATGATGACATTGACCTATTTGGAAGTGATGAGGAGGAGGAAGATCAGGAAGCTGCCAGAATTCGGGAAGAGCGACTAAAACAGTATGCAGAGAAGAAGTCAAAGAAACCAGGCCTGATTGCAAAGTCCTCCATTCTCTTAGATGTCAAGCCTGTAAGCCCATTTCTGATCATTTCTGCCCAAGTACCTCTTAGTGTGAAGTGATCGTACACTTAAATTTGAAAGTGTTCTCTCCCCGCTTGTGTAATATCTGGGTCTCATTCCTCTCCTCAGACTCTCTTCCCCTTCATCTTCAGTGGGGCAGTGGAATCAGGGGCTGGAATCCTATTGTTTGTCCCTGCCTGAGTAAATCATTGAATAAGTGAGATCCATGTCAGTGTTTAACCATTTAACATTTAACCATTTGTTCATTAGCAGGGCTAATATGCCAAAATAACAAATGTCTGAAGTTTACACTGCAAAAGTCTCAGGTGACGTCTGCCAAGAACCCTCATTGCTCCATCACCATTGTGTTTTTACCTTTAACTTGCCTTAGTTGACTTGATTGTGCCTTCATAGTTGTACACACCAGGAGAGGATTTGGGGGGAAGTTTTACCCTGGGCATCAAGAAGCTTTATGAAATCTGTTTGAAGGCAGAGGAGTAATTGTTCATGGAATTGCCAACTAGACTATGGATTAGGTACTGTAACTGGTCTTGGTGGGAGAAACAACCATATCTGGTTCCTCCATCTTACTGGTTTGTTTTGGGCTAATCTCCAGGATGGCCTTTATTTCCCACAAACAACCCATTTTGCTTGGTCACCTTTGCTGGTTTTCCCTTGAGTTTTTCCTCCAGTTTACTCCTTGCCTGATTTGCTAATCTTCTCACCCCCTGTTTTTTTCCCCAGTGGGATGATGAGACAGACATGGCCAAGATGGAAGAATGCGTTCGATCCATTCAGATGGATGGCCTGGTTTGGGGGGCCTCCAAGTTGGTCCCAGTAGGCTATGGCATCAAGAAGCTCCAAATCCAATGTGTGGTGGAGGATGACAAAGTCGGGACAGATATACTGGAGGAAGAAATCACCAAGTTTGAAGATTATGTAAGTTCCCTGGGATGTGCCCAAATCACTTTGCTGTAACCATTTTGAGGGTTCATGTCCACATTGTCTGAAACTGTTTAATATAGGGATGTGGCAGATCTGTGGGCCAGGTTGTTTCTGTGGGTCTTCAAATCAAATCCAACACCCTCTTTCTTTTTGCCATGATTCGATTTTTAAGAGGTAATGATTGTAAGAGGTAATGTTGTGGAATCTCTTCTCACTTAGTTTTCTCCTTTATGTCTTTCAGGTGCAGAGCGTTGACATAGCTGCGTTCAATAAGATCTAACAGCAATTCTTTACACTTCCTCAAGTTAATAAAAGGTCAGGGGTTGAAGAGCAATGATGTGTGAGACCTTTTTTTTTAACCCGTTTCTGATTGTTCTGTCTTCAGACTTGACTTTGATCAGAGTAAAACTGTCACTCCAGGACTTGTCTCGCTTGTACCTAGCTGAACGTATTGCTATCCTCAGGCAATAACGAAACCAGTCATTATGCAAGTCCAGTTCCCACAGCATTGCCCCAAACTACCCCAAGCCACTAGGTGGGTATGGGAGTTGCAGGCCATACACCAAGTCATGCCCTGAAAGGATGTGTGTGTGACACCATTGCTTCCCAAATATCTGTATTTTGGTAGAAACACGCTGTGACATTTGGCTGCATCCCCTCAAAATGATGAAAAGATGAGGTTGAGTAAAGTGAGGCTCAGTAGGAGGAGAAAGGAGAAGCCCCAGGTTTAAAAATAAAAACAAATCCAGTGCGCCCTTGCATAATGAGGTAGTAAACTGGTGTCCCTTACACACACACCCCAAATTCCATGAATGATCAAGCCCCATTAATTTGAATGGGGTGTGATGCTGTGATGCGCAGTGTACGCCATGGGTGCACGCCCCATTCACCATATTAGGGCTTGCTGTCCACGTGACCTCAGATCTGCATATGGCAAGCCCACATATGGCATGGGTGCACTGTAAGTAAATACATCTATTGTTTTTTGTGGGTTTTTCGGACTCTGGCCATGTTCTAGAATGGCTGGCATCTTTAGAGAAGATTTTGAACCATTCACTTAAGAGCTGAGTGTCATCACCTACTTTTGTCTCCTGTTCACACATTATCCTCCTCCATGAGTAGCAGCCCCCCCCCCCATTTTCTTTGGTCAGAGATACCAGGAAAAGGTTTTGGCGTAAACTAATTCTGAGCATTGGCTTCCCTGATCGCAGTCCTGAAAGCACAGGTTACTCATTCCATTTCTTATGTGTCCCTGACGAAAGCTTTTTGCTCAGCCACACTGTCTTCTTTATGATCTTTTAACAGCTTTGTGAGTATGCCTTTCATAAAGCCCTCCAGGAATTCCCAACCAACTTGAGATGCCTTCCCCTTTAGTACAGTGGTGCCTCGGGTTACGAAATTAATTCGTAACGCGGCCGCTTTCGTAACCCGAAAAGCCTTCGTAAGCCGAATTGCCATAGGCGCTAATGGGGAAAAGCCGCGATTCCGTGCGAAAAAGCCGAAAAAAGCACCAAAAGTTTTTTCGTAACCCGAAAAAACATTCGTAACCCGGAACAATGATTCCCTATGGGATTTTTTCGTATCCCGAAAATTTCGTAACCTGGGTATTTCGTATCCCGAGGTACCACTGTATCTTTGCCTACAGAATCCTACTAAGTGTATCTTTGGGGTTATTAAAATCAGTTTCCTGAAATCCAAGATAGATGGCTATGGGGCGGTCTGTAGCCAGATAGGGCCGCGTGGCCCCAGTCCGGCCGCTGGAAAGCACAAAGAGGAGCTGCGTGGTTCCTTTTTATGCCCTCCAAGGGGTGCCATAAAGTTAAATTTATTGCCCTGCTACTGAAACAATACCAGGGGAAATCTCTGTGCTAAGACCCAGACTGATATAAGCAGAAGGAAAAAGGAGAGAAGGGCTAAGAAGAGTGTGGACCTCTCTTAGGTTCAATGGGGCATCCTTTATCACCTGATTACTTCCTTAACACTTGCAGCTGAGCAGACTTTGCAGGTCCAAAGCTCACCTCTTCTACAATGAAAGGGGCTCTTCCTAGTCCCAGGCGCAGCTGCCCTGGCAACGCAGAACCCCTGTTTTGGGGGGGTTCTGCAGACTGGTTCCAGTCTGTTTGCTTAAGGTACATTTACACAGTAGAAAGAGCACTGTTTGACGCCACTTAAGCTCCATCCAATGGAAGCCTGGCATTTGTAGCTTTGCAAGGGCACTGCTGCCCCAAAACTAGACATCCCAGGATTCTTGAAACCCTTGTGGACACCATCCAAGATGATGGGGGGTCCCAACTCTGGTCACCTTGGGCCCAGGGCACCAAAAAGCTGGGCTTAGGCGGTGGCGTTGGTCTCCCACCCAGGGCCCATCCAGGGCCGGCCCTGCTTAGCATCCACGACTATTGGGGATCCCAAGTCTGGGCCCCTCCAAACTTGGGTCACCCGGGGCCACAGGGCAAAAAGCCTGGGCTTAGGCGTCGTGGTGGTCGGTCTGCCTGCCCTTGCCTGGCTGGGGCTGGGGCTGGAGCAGCGCGGCCCTCCTCCTCCTTCCTTGCCGGCGTGGGTCGGTCGGGGCGGGGCCGGGGCTGGCAGGGGCCGGGCGGACGGGCGGGCGGTCCTTCTGTCTGCTGGCGATGGCGGGGGCTCCTGGGGCGCTGCTGAGCGACCTCTACCAGTTCAGCATGGCCTACGGCTACTGGGCGGCCGGCAGGGGCAGGGAGCCGGCCGCCTTCGAGCTCTTCTTCCGCCGCTGCCCCTTCCGAGGGGGCTTCGCCCTGGCCGCCGGCCTCCAGTGCTGCCTGGCCTTCCTCCGGGGCTTCAGGCTCAGCGCCGCAGGTAAGAGAGAGAGAGCCAAGGGCCTCCAGGCAGCAGCAGCAGCAGGAGGACAGAGGAGAGCCGGCAGCATGGACCTCGATCCAGGCTGCTCTAGCCAGGCTCCGAAGGGAGGAGACAAGGCTGGGATGCAAGATAGATCTGGGGGAAAGGAGGCCATCTGGTCACGCTTGCCAAGGAGATCAGGAAGAGCAGCCTCTGCACTCTGCACATGGGCAGAGGTCTTGCTGGGTCGCTGGAGCAGTCCTGCCTCCAGGCTGGACTTTGCCCTGGGAGCCAGAGGGCAGCAAAGGAGGCCAACCGGGACAGAGGGCAGCTGAGCCAGCCTAAGTTTGGCCAAGGTTCCCAAACGGCATTTCAGGGGCAGGAGGCAGGGCTCAGAAAGGGCAGATGAGGATGATGAGGATGATGCCGGTGGAGTTGCTGAGTGCAATGCTAAAAACATGGATAAAAAAGTAAAGTCATGCTTCAAATGGAGGACGTTTTGAATTGCTCCTCTGCAGAAGGTGGGAATAGAGGACATGTCCTGGAAAAGGAGGGCCTTGGCTCTCCCTATCTGCACCTTCAAGCCATGTCCAGCTTATCAGGCAAACCTATCCTAGAGTTTCCTTGGCACATTTCTTCAGCTTTGCCCTTGCCATCCTCTGAGGCTGAGAGAGTGCGACTGGCCCAAGGTCCCCCAGTGGGTTTCCGTGGCTGAGCTGGGATTTGAACCCTGCACCCAAAGCATGACACTGTCTCTCTTTTCCGAAATGCTTGGGACTAGAAGGTGGGGATGTTGGGATACTTGTCTTTGCATATTATAGGGACCTCTTGGGAGAAAGTGCCAAGGTTGGATTAATGCTTAACATTAAATGCTTAACAAACAACAAAAATACAGCCAGCCCTCGGTATCCACACATCCCTCAATCCACAGATTCAAACATCCACAATGACATACCATTTTGCCATTTTATATCAGGGACACCATAGAATCACAGAGTTGGAAGAGACCCCAAGGGCCACCCAGTCCAACCTCCTGCCATGCAGGAACTCCCGGTCAAAGCACCCCGACAGATGGCCATAGTACAGCTTCCATTTAAAGACCTCCAGGGAAGGAGACTCCACTACATTTCCAGGAAGGAGTGTCTTCCACTGTTGGGAAGTTCCTCCTAATCTTGAGCTGGAATCTCCTTTCCTGGAGCTTGCATCCATCATTCTGGGTCCTGTTCTCTGGAGCAGCAGAAAACAAGCTTGCTCCCTCCTCAGTGTGACACCCCAGGGCTATCATGTCACCTCTTCACTGTCTCTGCCATTTTACTGTGCCATTGTATTCAATGAGATTTGAGCACCTGGGGATTTTGGTATCCACCGGTGGGAGGGTGGTGGGGTGTGTGTGTCCTGGAACTAAATCCCAGTGGATACTAAGGGCCTGCAGCAGGGATGCAGTGGCTTAGAGCCTTATCACACTAGGGACTTACCACACGGATATCGTTGCCCAAACGTTTCAGAAGCACCGGAGGTGGGATCATCCGTTGTGCTTCTCTAGCATAAATGAGGCTTCCTGCTTTCCTTCCGCCGCTGAAGCGTTTGCAGGGAAGCCTGAAGAAGCCATTTTTTGAATAACAGAAGGTATCCTCTGTAGATTTTGGATCTTACTGTACTGTATACAGTTTCTTAGTGCTTGATCACTTAGGGCCCGTACAGACAGGCCAAAATAAAGCTGCTTTGGGTCACTCTGGAGGTATGCTGTTTAATGACACACACATCTTAAGAGGCCAGAAGCTGCGCCAAAGCTGCGCTCTAGTCCTTAGGACTGGAGCATGGCTTTGGTGTGGCTTCTGGCCTCTTGGGACACATGCATCATTTAAAAAGCAAATCTCCAAAGTGTCTGTCCAGGCTCTTAGTAAGCTTCTTATGTTTCATGCGGACCCTCGATCACACAATAGTCTTGGTGGTCCAGCGTGGCCTGATCATTTCAGGAGGGGCTTGGTTTCATCTAATCTAGTCTTAAGGGGGTCTCGTGCCCCCTAAAAACTCCCAGGATCCATGACAGTGCCTGAAAAAAGAGGTTTGGCCTCGATGGTAAGGAAGACACTTTTGAGCCTCTGCTTTATCTCAGAGTCTTTGGATGCCTAATTGATTTTCCATCCAGATCTGCACAATTTGGATGGTTTTCCATTATGGCATGGTTTCCAATTGCTTTCAGCCTGTTTTAACTGGTTTTTGAACTGTCTGATCTTGCCTTGTCAGATTGCTGAATATGCTTTGAGTCTGTTTATTTTATTTTATTTTTTGCTGTTTTAAATCGGTTTAATTGTCTTATTGCACCCCACCCTGTGATCCCATGATATAGTGCAGGCCGGAAATAATTTAAATATATACCGTAAATAACATTGACAGAATCAAGTAGTAGAGCCTGCTGTAATGGCTTGAGCATTGGACTGCAACTTTGGAGAGCAGATTCCCTGCCTGGCCATGAAAACCCGGCAGGTGACCGTGCGCAAGTCACACACACTCAGCCCCAGAGAACCCCATGATAGTTTCACCTTTTGTTGTGAGCTGCCCTCGAGTCGGTTGCAACTCATGGCGACCCTATGGATGAGACATCTCCAAGAGTCCCTCTCCTCCACTGCAGTCTTGCCCAGATTCTGCAAGCCCTTGCCCATAAGAACCCCCCGATTTAGTCTATCCATCTGGTTTGTGGTCTCCTTCTCTTACTTCTACCTTTCCTAGCATTATTGTTTTTTTCTAGTGATCCATGACTTCTCATTATGTGGCCAAAGTACAACAGTCTCAATGTGACCATCTTAGCTTCCAAGAAGAGATCTGGTCTGATCTGTTTGAGAACCCATTTGTTTGTCTTCTTGGTTGTTCATGGGATCCTAAGTACTCTTCTGCAGCACCACATTTCAAGTGATTTTCTTTCTACCTGCTTCTTTCCCTGTCCAACTCTCACATCCATACATGAATATTGGGAATACAATGGCCTGACTGATTCTGACTTTAGTGCTCAGTGGTATGTCTTTGTCCTTCAGTATCTTTTCCAGTTCTTTCATAGCTCCCTTCCCATTCCTAGTCTTCTCCTTATTCCTTGGCTGCAGTCTCCATTCTGGTCAATGTTTGATCCTAGATAAGGAAATTCTTTAACTATTTCAATTTCCTCGTTGTCTAGATTGAATTTGTGCATTTCATCTATAGTCATTATTTTTGTTTTCATTATGTTCAGCAGCAGATCTTTCTTTGCACTTTGATCTTTGACTTTCCTTATTTAATGTTTCAATTCCTTAATATCTTCTGTGAATATTATGGTGCTGTCCGCATATCTTGGGTTGTTACCTTTCACCATTACTGGGAAATGAAGGCACCTCAGACAACTGGGGGGCCGAAGCCAAAAAATAAATAATTAAATAATTTTTTAAAAAATTAAATATATAAATAAACCAGGACAAATGTAGGACAAAATTTTCAAATGGAAGACACTTTTTTTAAAAAAATGGAGGACACACGAAAAAATTTGCTGATTTTTTTTTAAAAATGTTAATATAAATGCATGTTTCTGAGGCTTCTATAGACAGTTGCCCCCTCAAAGGCCCCGGCGGCAATCAGCGGCAGGACCGGGCTGGGGCCGGTCCCAAGGCCTCGCCGGGCCGCATCCGGCCCGTGGGCCACAGGTTGCCTACCCCTGCTGTAGAGTGACTGTGTGTGTCTGTGTGTGTTGGGAGGGAGAATACCTATAGTAAAAGAATGACCCCTTATTGTGAACAAGATCACACTTATTATTGCCATTCCTCCATCTTAGATAGAGATAGTCGCGACAGATGGCTTCCTTATCATCAGGGCACTGAATCTGCTCCGGGAATTAGAAGAGCTATCCAAGGTGACGGGCCGCAAATAGTTTCAGCACCATGGATGTCACTTTTGGAGTTTTAGATTGAAACCAGGAATGGATTCAGAGCCCCGCTGACATGGAGACTGCCACTACCTGAATGCCTACTTCCAGTTTTTCTGTGATGAGCCTGCTTTGCTTGGAAATATTTCCCTCTCCAGCAGATCTCCCTCCCAGATGTCTTATGACTCTGCTAGGGTTGTGCTCTTCCCTTGGTTGCATTACTGTCTCAAGCTTTGACTCTCTTCCCCTTGTGATCTGGGCTCTTGTTGTTGACTTGCCTCCAAGATGGACCATTGCTAATGAAGGCCAGAGCCATTGCGGAATCAAAAGAATGAGGTTATGCTTTTAAACATTTGGGAATGACAAGGAACAGCTCTCAGATACAGGTCAAGTATACACAGGGCTTTCAGACTCTTTGAAAATATTTGCAGTTAGTATTGTTGTTGTTGTTGTTATTATCATTATTTATATCTCGCCCTTCTCCCAAGGCTGGGACTCAGGGCGGTTTACAACATTTAAAAAACACCATGCAGCTAAAGACATACAAAAACAGTATATTAAAATAGAAAACAGAAGGCTTGCTTTTGAAAATAATATTTTAATCTCTGGATGTGAAGAGCCGACTTTATCCAAATACGATTGACCAACACAGAAAAAAATACATTTCTTGTTTTAAAAATGAGTTCAGTTTTACACCTTCAACTCCCTTGATCACAGTGCCACAACAAATGAATTGTGACAGCTAGTTGGTGTGAGCGTTATCTTTTAACGTGACACATAAAAAGGATTAAACATCAGCCATGTGCTTGACTGCTTGTTGCTGGATGTGGTCTGCTTGAGATTTTGCAGGTTTTCCTTTTTGAAATCCTAACGTTTCTGGGCTCCTCTACCTTTCCTTTTTCAAACTTTGTTCAAAATCTTTCCCCGGCTATGGCTATGTTTCTTTGGATTGCTCTTTTTCAGACATTGAGTATCTCAAGTCAGTCCTTCCTGTGACCACGGAGGAAGCCTTCTTTGAATACCTGCGCACAGTGGATGCGTCGGAAGTGTCCATCTCCTCCGTTCCAGAGGGCTCAGTTGTCTTCTCCAGGGTGAGTCTTTGAAGGAATAACTTCTAGCAGAATGGTAAAGCAATGCAACAGCATGATCCCAAGACTATTGAGGTCTGGGGGCTTTCTTGTCAAGGGAACAATAATTCTACTCTAGGTTTTCTTTTGGACTTCAAAGGAAGTATGCAAGGTGATGAATCCTGTCTACCGAATAAACCAAGACCTCAGATAGCTCTTGAAGTCTAAAATAAAAGCCAGGGGGATTCCTTGCACCCCTGGCTTGGAAGCTGAGGGTTTTAGCCCTTGGAATAGTTTCTTTAAATTTTGCAATAGAGCCCACTGTGAATTCACTGCACTCCAGAAAGTAAGCTACCAGCCAGTGCTCAGGACTTCTCCAATTGCATACAGAGACTGCTATAAGTGGTGGGGAAAAAGCCACTGGATACCACTGTCTTTTAACAGCTGTCCCAGCTACATAAATGGGATCTTTTAAACTCTGCTTTATGGAGCAGTTTGGTTTAAGCCTTATAGAGATTTATAATGAAGCTGAAGTCATAACAGCAGTTCTGGCTAGCTGTACAGGACTTTTACCAAAAAAACACAGAGGTCATGAAAGTTAGCTTTTTGGAACTACAACTCCATTGAATCAGCAACATGATGCAGTAGACAAGAAATCCAATGCAGTTCTATGCTGCATCAATAGTATAGTGTCCAGAACTGATAGTGCTAGGAAGTAATAGTACCAACCTATTCTGCTTTGGTCAGACCTCACCTGAAATATTTTGTCCAATTTTGAGCACTTCATTTCAAGAAGGATGTTGAGAAACGTCTGGAAACCACCAAGCCCTATGAGGAGCCACTTAGGGAGCTGGGTATGTTTAGCCTGAAGAAGAGATGGTTAAGAGGTGAGATGATATCCCTGTATAAGTATTTGAAGGGCTGTCACATTGAGGATGGAGCAAGTTTGTTTTCTGCTGCTCCAGAGAATAAGACATGGAACAATAGATTCAAATTACAGGAAAAGAGATTTTGCTTAAACGTTAGGAAGAACTTCCTGGCAGTAAGAGCTCATCCAACAGTGGAACCAACTTCATTGGAGTGTGATGGAGTCTCCTTCTTTGGAGGTTTTTAAACAGAGGCTTGGTGGCCATCGGTCAGGAGTGTTTTGGTGGTGTCTTCCTGCATGGCAGAATGGTGTTGGACTGGATGGCCCACAGAGTCTCTTCCAAGTCTATGATTCCAAGAATCCTCAACCCAGTGGCAAGGCTAGGCTGGCAGGGAGGATTCTAGAGGAGAGGCTGTCATCCCAAAAGGTCACATTCTTGAGTTCTAAGGGGACACTTCTTCCCTTCTGACTTCTTCCTTGCAGGTACCTCTACTACAAGTGAAAGGCCCTTTGCTCGTGGTACAACTCATAGAGACCACCTTGCTCTGCTTGGTGAACTATGCCAGGTGAGGACAGAACCATATGCACAATGGGTTCCAGTTTCACATTTGCATTTCTGCATTGAGGTGGGTGGCTGTGTAGTAAGGTATGGAAACAATTAATGTTTACTGTTGCTCTTTCCTTCTTCAGTCTTGTGGCTACCAATGCTTCCAGGTTCCGGCTTGCAGCTGGCCCAAATAAGAAGCTCATTGAGCTGGGCTTGCGACGGGCCCAGGGACCGGATGGAGGCCTCTCTGCATCCAAGTACTCATACCTGGGAGGTACGTCCAACCTACTGGAAATTCAGTTTCAGGCACTTGGCAACTCACTTTTAGCAGCCTGGGAGGTGGTATCTCCATTTCTGGTTGGTGGTCACTCTGTTTTTACAGTCCTGGCACCATGCTGTATTGTTGCCCTTAGAGTAACAAAGGCTGGGGGAAAGACAATATTAGTACCCTGGGGGACCTTGGAGGTCCTCATCCTCCCTTGCAATACCACCCTAGAGCTAGTTTTGCCTCCAAATGCCTTTTATGCTGCATTTACACTGCAGAATTAATGTACTTTGCCATTGATTTAACTGCCATGGCACAATGTTATGGACTTTTATTATTATTAAAGTTTATTTATATAGTGTCATATGATTTACATGCCACATGGATTTCTGGGATATGTAGTTTTGTGAGATATTTAGCCTTCTTTGTCAGAGAGTTCTGGTGTCCCTAACAAACTACATATCCCAGGATTACATAGAGTGGAGCCATGACAGTTAAATCGATGTCAAACTGCATTAATTCTGCAGCCTTAGGGGGTGTGAAGGGCATTTTCACCATCCTTCCAGCTGTGGGGTGTGCTATGATACAGCTTTAATTGCCATGGCAACATCCTAGAGAATCCTGGGATTCACATTTTAGGAAGGAGCATTTAAAGCTCTCAAGCAGAGAATTCTTGTGCCTCCATAGACTACGAATCCCAGGATTCCATAAGATGCAAACATGGCAGTTAAAGCAAAATAATAACACTATAATTGTCTAATGTGGAAAGGCCCCTGGTTAGTTTTAAAAGTGCCACAAAAGACTATTTTCCCCTTCCATTTTTATCTTTATGAATTGTAAATCTGTAGGCTCTCCTTTTTTAATTCCCTTTGCTCTAAAAGTGATCACTTAAGTTTTACAGTCTCTGAAGTCTTCTCCCAATTTTTTAATATTGCCTTTTTTAAAGTCAGAGTTCCTTAATTTGGGTTTTTTCCCTTTCCTAAAGACTCTCCCTTTTGTCCTTAGAAAGATGCAGGAACATAATGCAGGAAAGCTTGAACTCCATCATGACTAGCAGCTGCCCTGACAGGGGATTCTGGGAGCAGTAGTCCAAAAAGTAACATTTCCAAGCTCTGTGTAGGAAACCAACTCATATTGAGCTAGACCAGTGTGGAAATGATACAGTCCTTCAGATGTCAGATGTCTAACAACATCTGGCATAGTCAGTGAAGAGCAATGATGAGAGTTGTAGTCCCTTGATCATTCTAGGCAATTCATTTTGATTAATCAATCAAATTAGTAAATTAAATGGATTAAATTTTAATATAATTAAGGCTGCTCTTTTAATTGAATCGTTTTAATTTGCCTCCCGATTCAGAGCTGATGGAAAGGGTGGTCCAGTGGCCACCCGCAGTTTCTGACGGCTCCACCTTTTCTCTGTTCCAGGCTTTGATTTTACCAGCAACGTCTTAGCTGGGAAACTTTTTGGGATTCCAGTTCGGGGGACTCTAGCTCATTCCTTTGTGTCCTCCTTCACTTCACTGGGTGAGATAAAAACACGGGTTAGTATTGCCAGTAGCAAGGCGATGGGGTGGGGAGGGAGGTTGTTGAATTAGGACTAGTTTCCCAGGGTGGTAGCCTTCCACAGTCTTCCACTGTTGAACAGCTCCTAGGACCTTATCACACTAGAAAAAAACCACAAATGCAGGAATTTTTCAGACATGTTTGCACCAAAGAGCAAAAAGGTGGAAATAAAGTGAATAGAAAGTTGACAGAAACTATCTCCTTCCTTGGAGGCCTTTAAACAGAGGATGGATGGCCATCTCTCAGGTATGCTTTGATGGTGAGTTCCTGCATGGCAGAATGGGGTTGGACTGGATGGCTCTTGTGTTTTCTTCCATCTCTATGATTCTGTGACACCTTTTTACTTTCAGAAGTTCCCAAAAGTAAAAAGGTGTCGTTTTTGTCATTCGCTTTATTTTCACGTTATTGCTCTTTGGAAGAATGCCAGAGCATTCTCTGAAGATGCCAGCCACAGATGCAGGCAAAACATCAGGAATAAACTCTTCTAGAACATGGCCACATACTCCGAAAAATCCACAAAAAAAAAATATCTCTTTTTGTCCCATTTTCCTAACTCTCCAGCTCTCGCATCCATACCTGGTAACAGGGAAAAGAATTGCTTGTACGATTCTAACTTTCATGCTTAATTGTGTATCTTTGCTCTTTAGGGGCTTTTCTAGTCCTTTCATAGCTGCCCTCCCCATTCTTCGTCTTTTTCTGATTTCTTGATTGCAGTCCCCATTATGATCAATGTTTGATCCAAGGTATAGGAACTCTTTTGCTGTTTCAATGTCCTTGTTGTCTAGATTGAAGTTGTGAAGGTCCTCCATTGTCATTATTTTTGTTTTCTTTATGTTCAGCAGTAATCTTGCCTTTGCACTTTCTTCTTTGACCTCCTCAGTAGTTGCTGAAGTTCTTTGATGTTTTCTGCTAATAGTATGGTGGTCATCTGCATATCTTGGATTGTTCAGTTGGTACAATTGAGCCCTGATGTCTGTATTTTGCCCTCTAGAGTCTGGTTCCTCTCGGTGGGAAGGAGCCGGTGGACTTCCCCTCTTTAGCAGAGACGTGGCTGAGCCGGGTGTGCCAACTCCTCCAAGTCCCGCTTGATCAGGTGCATCGAGGAGAGCTGGCAGCCTTTGTGTCCTACGCCATCACCTTCCCACAGGACTTCCAAGGCTTAGTGGACACCTATTGCGTTATGAGGTAAGCTGGCGTTCAGAAAAGGCTGGACCTCTGTCTCATTTTGAAGGAATTTATAAGTTTGAGCCAGCCTGGTGTAGTGCTTTTTGAGTGTTGGACTAGAACCCAGGGTGACTAGATGTCCTCCTTTTCCAGGACACGACCTAAATATAACTTAACCAAGGTGGGTTTCCATGGCCAAGTGGGGAATCGAACTCTGCTCTCCAAAGTCTAGTCCAATGCTCAAACCACTGCACCACGCTGGCTCCAAAGTGGTTAGTAGCACACTGGCTCTCATACACATGCAGACACTGTTTTAAGTATTTGTCCATTTAATTTTTCTAAATTGTACCACATATTGTTTTTATTGTGTGTTGTTTTAATCTTCTACTCTAAACAGCATTGGGTCCCATATGATGAGACAAGCAGGCTAGAAAATCAAATGAGTAAAGAGAGACAGACATACTACTTTTTGTCTTTGGAACCTGCTATAAATTTCCAGTCCTCTTGGTTGTTCACTGAAAGGGATAAACAAGAGGTCTGATGCCAAGCATGGAGGGGGAGCTGGTGGGAAAAGGTTATGCATTGGCACATGCAGCCATTGACCTTTGTTCAGCACCCTCCTTTGCTTCCATCTTAACGTGAATGAATTACTAAGCAAGGCCTTGACTGGAACCTGCTTTAATTTCTATTTTGTGCACTTCAAAGAAAGCTATTGTGGGGGGAATTGGCAGCTTTTGCATACTGGTCATGGCTGCCAAAGGAACAAGGAAAAAAGAAAGGTTTGTCAAAGGATTTAAACATTTTGAATTGTAAATTCAATCATTGAGTGCTAATAGCATCAGAGCCAAAAATAAGGATGCTGAGAAACAAGAAGGGAGCATTTGCATACTTTGGTAATAGCAGATGTTTGCAAAAGTATAATACATACATACATACACACACACACATACATACATTTACTAATAGGAACCTAAATGGGAAAATGTCCCCTGAGGAACAGTTCAAAGAGTACTGGGCATGTTCAGTAACCAACAGATGAGTGTGGAATGTCAGCTATGAAAGAAAAATGGAAAACCAAGGGTCAGCTACACTGTAGAAATAATGCAGTTTGACATCACTTTAAGTGTTGTTACTCCGTCTTATGGGATCCTAGAATTTGCACTTTCACAAGGTCTTTTGCAAAAGCCATGCCAGTGCCTCACAAAACTACAAATGCCAGGATTCTACAGAATGGAGCCACAGCAGTTAAAATGGTGTCAAACAGCATTATTTCTATAGTGTAGATGCACTCTAAGAAGAGTGGAACAGTTCTGCTTGAGCTCTGAACAGCTTACAAAGGACAGAATCCAGAATCCCTCCAGGCACAGTTTTAGATGGTATCTTAGAAGAGAGATCCCTAGGATGATGAGGATGATGATGATGATGATGATGATGATGATGATTCTGTGTTATCTGCCCCTTATACACTCGACCATGAATCGAGGCAGGGAACAACAGCCGACCAACAAATACACAACATCAGTTAAAAACATACAGCAGTTTAAAAGAAGAAACAGGACCAATACATATTAAAACAATCCACATTTAAAATGCATCATTTAAATTTTACAACTTAAACCATTTCTGGATAAGCCTGCCAGAAGAGACTGGTCTTTATTGCTGTTTTAAATTTGGACAGTATATTCAGCTTTCTGTAGGATGTTTCACCTAGAGACATCTGAAGAAAATGGCAAAATCAAGGTTTGTCTTTTGGAATTTATATTTTTTGGGAACATTTTCAAACTGTGGATGGATAAGTCCATGGGTGAACAAGTGGATATGGAAGGCCGACTGTATAAGGAGAGCCTAGTTATATCAGAACAAAGGTCCATCTTCCCTAGCATCTTGTTTCCAACAGTGTGCAGCCTAATACCTTAAGAAGGTTACCATTAGGACATGGAGAGCTGGCCTCAGTTTGGACCAGCATCCTCCTGTCACCCTTTAATGAGAATGCTCCTGTCCAGGATCTAGGTTACATATGGGATTTCCTTCTAACATACAATCTACTCCATACACTCTGGTCCTCTGGTGGATATTTATTCCAGTCATCCAAAACTAGGTTGGCAAGTGTTGGCCAGAAGACTTTCCATGTAAGGGACACAGTTTTACAATGCCATTGCATTTAATGGGACTTGAGCATCCATGAATTTTGGTATCCATGGGGGTCCTGGAACCAAAACCCAGCAGATACCAAGGTGCCACTGTATTTCAAAAAATATAAATTCCAAAAAGCAAAGCTTGGTTTTACCATTTCATCATGTAAGGGACACCATTTTACTATGGCACTGCATTTGATAGGAACTGAGCATCCACAGATTTTGGTATCCATGGGAGGTCCTGGAACCAAACGCTAGTAAATACCAAAGGTCCATTGTAATGTTGTTGTGGTCTTTTTACCATCCACAGGAGTGGCATCCCAAACTTCTGCACTGTTGCCCTGGCACTGAATGAACTGGGGTACCGAGCTATTGGGGTGCGTCTAGACAGCGGGGACTTGGCCAAACAGTCCCTAGAGATACGACGCGTGTTCCGGACTTGTAGCAAGCAGTGAGTTATTCATGTGTCGTGTTTTTGATTGCATCTACTGGGGTAAGGGAGAACTGGAAATTGGGATTCATGTCCAGTTCTGAGCATCACAGTTCAAGAAGGATATTGGCAAACTGGAGAGTTTGGGACCCAAGCCCTGTGAAGAACAGCTGAGGAAGGTGGGTAGGTTCAGCCTGGAAAAGAAAAGGCTGAGAGGTGAAATGATAGCCATCTTTAAATATTTGAAGAGATGTTACGTAGAAGGTGGTTCAAGCTTGTTTTTTTGCAGCTCCACAAAGTAGCACAAAAATAAATAAATAGTGGATTATAATTACAAGAAAAGACATTCCAACTAAACATTAGGAAGAATTTCCTAGGAGTAAGAGCTGTTCACAGAACAAAAACCAAACATTCTAGAAACAAAAGATGAAACCCCAGTCCAACCCCATTCTGCCATTCAAAAAGACACAATCCAAGCCTTCCCTGTGACAGATGGCCATTCAGCCCTTGTTTAAAAACCTCCAAAGAAGGAGACTCCACCACCCTCCAAGACAGCATCTTCTACTGTCCAACAGCTTTACCTCTGGAAGTTCCTCCTAAGGTTTAGGTAGAATTGCTTTTCCTGGAATTTGATTTGAATGTGACTCATTGGGAAAGATAATGTTGCTTGCTAAAGTGAAACCTAATAGTGAAAGAGGGTTCAGGACAGTTAAGGAAGCCAAGGTTACCCTGAGTTTGCAGAACCTGAGTGGATGATGGGAGCTCTTGCAGGACTCTCATTTATAGGGTCATCATAAGTCAAAGTTGATTCTACAACAAATAACAGCATATACGTTGCACAGAACTCAGTTTTAGATGTGTCTGAAAGGGAGATTTAAGGAGCACTGTGATCTGGTGCAGAGAGCTGCCTTGCACACAGATGAGCCTGGTTTCCATTTTAGGCCGGCAAAGTCTGCTAAATGGACCTTGGTGGGGTGCAAAATTGTGAAAGCTTTTTCCTCTGTCAAGGCTGTGGGTGGAGGGCAGAGATAACGCAGGGCTAGTCAGGGCAGATAGACTCAGTTGAAGGCACTCCTCCTTTTTAATCCTGATCCCTTATCTTCCAGCTTTCAGGTCCCCTGGCTAGAAAATGTTCCCATTGCCGTGACTAATGATGTCAGCGAAAGCAGCCTTGAGGAGCTCACTGCAGAGGTGAAAATATGCTTGTAGTTTTCCTTGCTTGAGGTAGTGGGGATTTTCTCTGCCATAACTGGACAATGACACTATATTACACAATTATTTATCTCATTTATAGCCTGCCTTTTCCCTAAAGTGGGACCCAAAGAAGTTTACAACAGCTCGAAATATTCATTGTTGTTGTTGTGTGCTTTCAAGTCGTTTTCGACCGATTGCGACTCTAAGGCAGACCTTTCATAGGGTTTTCTGGAGCTGAGAGTATGTGACTTGGCCAAGGGAGAATTGAAGCCTGATCACCAGAGTCATAGTCCAACGTTCAAACTACTATGCCACACAATATATACAGTATTCACTCCGTATTCACAGATTCCATCATCCACAGTTTCACATTAAAAAAAAATTTAAAGTATTTTTTGAAAAATGCCCAAAACTAAACCTGGATTTTGCCATTTTAGATAAGGGACTCCATTTTCCTACCCCGTTTTATATAATGGGACTTGAGCATCCACAGATTTTGTTACCCATTGGGGGTCCTGGAACCAAACCCCAGTGGATACCAAGGGCCCACTGTAAGACAAAAGTTTTTTAAAAGCATTAGACAGTCAATCCAGAAAAAACCACTGTTTGCAAAACATTTATTTTATTTTAAACAATTAAAAACATACAGGGCACAACCCTAGGTCACAATCTGGCTTTCATAAGTGGATAAACCATAGCTACATTGAACAAATGCAAGGAAGCTGTTTTAGTGAACTGCAAAGACACACAAGAGTGTGCCAATGTGCATCAGGCACTTTTGACATGCACTGAACACTTGCGATGAACACCAGCCACTCCTGTTGCACTCTGGCACTTCTGGACAGATGTCCAGATGCACAATGGGACATGCCCTGATGTGCATCAGTATCCATTGAACATGGGGCCATAGCACATCAGTAACTTCGCCATTGTACTACAGATGCCTATACATTTGTTGTACAATGGCAGCCCCATATATAAGGATGTTGCAAAACTACTCAAATATTGTGCACAGTGTTAGTTTTGAATAAAACATTTGACTGAAACATGTTGAATTGCTCTTCTTTTTTGTGATATAGAAGGTTCACCCTTATTATTTCCATGTTATTTTTATGGAGATTATCACATGGAGGATAAAGACAGGAGCAAAGCTGATGACTCCCATCCTTATGCTGTTGTTATCACGCAATTATCGCACACATCACGCTTATCCCATCATTATGGGATAATGTCAGTAAAGTAAAATTGTCCCATCAATTTTCATTAATGGAAACTTCCGTTACTGAAAAATGACAGGTCAATTCCACTTCATTGACAAGTTAATGATGGGATAAACATGACATTATCTGATAATCACTGCGCGATAAAAAAATGGGAGTGATCTGCTTCACTCCCATCCTTTTCCCATATGATTATCTCCTTCCTCTGCTACCAAAGTTTCTTTTAAAGAAATAAAATCTAGGAACGCATTGGCTTGTTAACTGAGCTATACTTGTATGGTACTCCATTTCATGTGCCCTTCACATTAATTGTCTTAGCAACCCACAAAAAATCTCCCTATAAAGTAGGTCTGTATTATAACCTCATGATCGGTCCATATTATTATACAGTACCCATATTGCAGATGTTCTGGGGAAGACTGAGGATAAGAGATTGTGGTTTATTTTAAGTAAGTTTAGTAAACTGAGAGCCAGCAGCCTGTGGCTTGTAGCAAAGGCTCTTTAACTTGTGCTCCGTCTACCTCCAAAAATAAAATTTATGGACTGAAAATGAAATTGATTTTCTCAGAGAATCTCAGCATCTGACATAATGTTAAGTATGAGACTTAAAGTCTATTCATGCTATGCAGTTTGACACCACTTTAATTGCCACGGGTCCATCCTATGGAATTCTGGGATTCATAATTTTTTGCAGAGGATATTTAGAGTTTCCTTCCAGAGAGCTCTAATGCTATATATTCAAGGGGTTGCCCTAGAGAATTCTAAGGACTTCACCAAACTACAAATCCCATTATTCTGTAGATGGAACCATGACAGACAACTATAGCTGCTTGATACTGCTTAATCTGCCTCCATCCTATGAAATCCTGGGGTTTAGAATTTAGAATTTAATACGTTTAACCCTGGGATTTATAGTTTATACCCCACTTAGGTGGGAAGATACTTAGATTTCTCAGCTGAATTGCTATAGGACTGTAGTTCACAAGAATGGATAGAGCTACCTAGCAGAGAATTTTATAGAGCTCTCCAAACTCCAAACCCTAGGATTTGTCAGGTTGAAGCCATGTCCGCTAAAGCAGTATCAAACTGCTGATAGTTGCCCAGTGTAGATGCTTTATGAGTTGAAGCATGGGTGATCCCAACATCAGAGTCAGGGGTGGAGGACTCACTGTGCTTTTGATCCTGCCAGGGGAATGAGATTGACATGATCGGCGTGGGGACCCACCTTGTCACCTGCCCGCTTCAGCCTTCCCTGGGCTGCGTCTATAAGGTAATCGTTGTTTCTCCCCTCCATGAGGTCCAGCAGGCGGGTTCATTTGGAAATGTTTTGCTTTCCCAACCTGGTTGGGCGGCCCTGTGAATTTAGTGCCATTGCCCATAAACAAGGGTAAAATCATGTAGCCCTCCAAATATTGTTGGACTGCAACTCCCAGCATCCCTCATCAATGACTATGCTGGTTAGGGTCGCTGGGCCTTGCAGTCCATTGACATCTTGATCGAAGCACAATTTCCACTCCATGTCAATGGCTCTCTCAATCCTGATCCCTAAACCAATCTCCTCCAAACGCATGCCTTCTCTACGTGTTGGACTGCAACGCCTGTCGTCTCTAGCCAGCATGGGATGATGGAGCTTGTAGTCTGGCATTAAAAATATATGATTCAGGAAGGTCAGGCTGCTTTAATTGTCTCATCCCTCCTTTCCTAGCTGGTGGAAGTGAATGGATCTCCCAAGTTGAAGGTGACGGAAGATGAGGAGAAGACCACCATTCCAGGAAGCAAGATGGTCTACAGACTGTGGGATGCTGCTGGTGAGATATGGGATTCACATTTGAACATAGGAAATTCATAAAACATAACAGTCCATTGGTCTGCTCTCTCTGGCTTCTGCTTTTTATGGCCATGAGTCATGAGGGCTCTTTGCTAGCCAGCTTTGTCGCCAAATGCTTGGGTTTCCCCTCTGTTGTTTTGGATCACTAATAGGTTGAGTCTCCCTTATTCAAAATGCTTGGGACCAGAAGTGTTTTGAATTTTGGATTTTTTTGGATTTTGGAATATTTGCATATACATGAGGAGATTATGTCTATACGTGAAATTCGTTTATGTTCCATATACACCTTACACACATATCCGAAAGGTAATTTTATACACAATATTTTAATAGTTTTGTACATGAATCAACGTTTGGGTACATGGAACCATCAGAAAGCAACGGTGTCCCTATTTCAGCCACCCATGTGGGCAATTGTGGATTTTGGAGTATTTTGGGATTCTGGATAAGGGAGACTCAGCCTGTATTATAAAAGAATGAATGACTTCTGAGGAAAATCATAGAACCATAGAGTTGGAAGAGACCACAAGGGCCATCCAGCCCAACCCTCAGATCACTTTCTTGTGGTTCCCATTTATTTATTTGTTTATTTTTAAAAAAAATACATGTTTCTGGTCTTCATGGCTAAATGCAAAGGAAAATTTAGTAACATGGAGATGCATATCTGCCTAATGTAGTCTAAAATATTGGCTGATGAGTTCAATTAGATCACTTCTTCAGGGGGAAGTTATAATATAAAAGCATGCTTCTGTCTTCCAGAACATTGATTCAACCTTTTTTTATATATATTCCACATTTCAGGAATATGATTATCAGGTTACCAATTTTAGGGTGGCTCCTTATTGTGGTAGTACAGCTGCTTCTCCCCCTGTGCTCCCTGCTGCTCCTGCACATGGAGGTTCATATGATCCTAAACAGACCACACTTTTGGTCATGCAAGTCTTCTCTTGTTAGTTTTTTGTGGGTTTTTTGGGCTATGTGGCCATGTTCTAGCAGAACATGCTCTGCTAGAACATGGCCACAAAGCCCGAAAAAAATGAAAGCCTTTGACTTCACATTGTTCTCTTGCTGTTTGCAGGTTTCCCGTGTATGGATCTGATGGCACTGGAAGAAGAGTCGCCTCCAAGGGCTGGCCAAGAGGTCATGTTCTGGCCACTGGGAAGAACTGGAGAAGCTGGGAAGCTGACCCCAACAGCAGTAGAAACCTTGCACTGTGTGTACTTCAAAGATGGCCAGGTGGGAAGCAAAAATCATTGGCTGGCATCACACCCAAATAGAGTGTGTTGTTGTTGTGTGCCTCCCAATCATTTCCAATTTATGGTGACCCTAAGTGGTATTCTTGACAAGATTTGCTCTCAGTCTCAGGGGCAGGCAAAGGCAAATCTCTGAACAAATCTTGCCAAGAAATCCCCATGATAGGTTTGCCTTTGGGTTGCCATATGTCAGAAACGATTTGAAGACACACAATAGCAAAAACAACAAGGCCTGCTGGAAGCAAGATGTCTTTAACAGTGTTTTAAATTCAGACAGCATGCTTGACTGTTGAATCTCTCCCGGCAGGTCATTCCGCAATTTGGGGGCAGCTGGTGAAAATGTCCTCTGGGTGACAGTTGCCAGTTTAGTCCTGGCTGGTTGAAGTAAATGTCCCTCACAGGACCTGAGTGTATGGGGTGGATTATATGGGAGGAGGTGATCCTGCAGGTAATCGTGACTCAAACCATGTATAAAAGAATAATATTTTGTAACTTTTCCTGCACTCTTCCTTTCCTACCATGAAGGTTTGCCAACCACTCCCCAGCCTTGTAGAGATCAAAAATCATGCCCAAACTTCTTTAGACAAACTCAACCCTGTCCATAAGAGACTCCAGGATCCAGAGACCTACCAGGTATGAACCAGATCTCTTTGTGTGGAATAACTCTCCCACCCCAACTTTTGAATTCCCCATCTTTGTTAGGATTTAGGTTGCTGGACTTTCCTTCTTTGGAGGCCTTGAAACAGAAGTTGGATGGCCATCTCTTGGGAGGGTTCTATGTATTCCTGCATGGCAGAATGAGGTTGGAGTAGATCGGTGGTTCCCAAACTTTAATCCTCCAGATTGTTTTGGATTTCAGCATCCAGAATTCTTGACTGTTGGATAAGTTGGCTGGGGCTTTTGGAAACTGAAGTCCAAAACACCTGGAGGATCAAAGTGTGGGAATCACTGGACAAGTTGATCCTTGAGGTCCTTCTCAACTCTGTGATAAGACTCAGCCAGAATGAAGGACCATCTAATCCAACCCTATTCTGCCATGCAAGTAAAGGGGTATGAGCTGTAATGAAATGGCAAAGAAACATAGGCAATGCATTGTCTCTAATATTGCACTACAAGTTGAGTCTCCTTATCCAGGATTCTGAAATCCTCCGAAAAACAAACCGTTTTTAATGGGTGGCTGAGATAGTGACACTTTTGCTTTGCTTTCTGATGGTTCACTGTACACAAACTTTGTGTCATGCACAGAATTATTCCCATAATAAAAAAGGCTTCTCCTTGACCTAAAATGTCCCATTTGCACCATGTTTTTGGATCTTCTTGGAGGGTCCCCAAAACATATGGGAAATGCCCTCATACCTCCTAAAGGCTACTGGAGGGGCAAGAAAGGATTTATTTTTTGTGAAGATAGAAAATGTATAATCAGACATATTGTTCATTATTTGATTCTCTGCCCCCTTTACTCTTCACCAATGATGACCATTTGTGTCATCCATTATTCAGACTGCACACCTGAGGAAATAGTGGTGGAATTGTAGCTGATATGCAGCTATTTGTTACCTGCTCAGTAGCCCAATTTGCATCGGCTGCCAAGAAAATGCATGCTTGTTTGTATGCACTTTACACTTTTAATTTGCTGGTTTTACAGGGTTTTGTTACAATAGTTTTAAAGTTATGTCTAACCTTCTTAAAACCGTTGTTTTTATTTTTATAGATTTCATTCCATTTCTATTTTATGTTATGTATTGTAAAGGCCATTGGTTATATACAGTAACATTTATGATGATATCTTAGTGGGAGTGGATGCAGTTGGGAGGATGCTGCCCTCCAAGGTCTCCCATGGACTAAGGTGGCCTCCTAGTCATCCATGCCCACCCTTAATAGAAATAGAGGAAGGGTGGGATTCTGTATTTCCCCACCTCTGCTATAGAGATTCCCTTCCTCACTGTTTTCTTCTTTACCCCCAATTCTCAGGTTGCTGTGACCGAAAAGCTCCATTCACTTCTCACCAGCCTTCAGAGCAACAGCCTGTGATCCATACGACCCCTTCATCCAAAGCCACAAACGGAGGCAAGCCATGCTCCTATGCCATGCACTGAATCTTCCTGGCATCGTCAGCCACTAGTGGCCTTTCTTTGTGCCTGGGATATCTTACTGGGATGCCAGATTTTATGCCTGTGTTGGAAGACGTCGGACTGTATTTACACACCCTTCAATTCTGCCAGTGTTGTCCCACTTTCTCTCTCCTCCTTCTGCCTTCCCCCCTTCATCCTCAGTTTACTGCAATTGGTGCAAAATGAGTTCAAAATGGAAAAATAGTTTGCATTCAACTCTATAGGAAGGAAGGGAGAAGTGGGGGCAGATCTTTCCCTTAACCATAGACTAAAGGACAAACAAACTGCTGCACCTTTTCCTTGTTTGTATGCGCTTCCATATTAATAATGTTTGCCATTTTGACCACACTCGGGCACATAGCTACCAGTTTTTACCTGTGAAATGGTAGAAGGTATGCATTTATCCTCTCTTTTAAAAATAAAATAAAGAGGGAACAGAAACTGATCCATCAAACTGGACACACTGTTAAAGGAAAACATTTTGGAGACATGTTTTTGAATAAACAGATATAAGTTACTGTAAGTCTCCCTTATCTGGAATTACGAAATCTGAAATACCTCAAATTCAAAATTGTCCCCATGGGTGGCTGAGATAGTGACGCATTTGCTTTCTTATGGTTTGGTGTACGCAAATTTTGTTTCATGCACAAAATTATTAAAAGCCTTATAACATTACCTTCAGGCTTTGTTTAAACAGTGAATGCAAAACAAAAATTAATTCTGTGTTTGACTTGGGTCCCATCTCCAAGTCATTTCATTATTATGTATGTGGAAATATTCCAAAATCCCAAACACTTCTGGCCCCAAGAATTTTGAATAAGGGAGGCTCAGCTTGCATATATTATTCTAATAATATGCAATAAAAATAAATAAATAAACATTGTGCAAACTCTTGTTCTAGATTTTACTGTATTGCTATATATATGATTGTCAGTCTGTTTCAATTTGCACAGTTCAAAAGGTTTGCTTTAAGAATGGTCCCCTTACAATTGCAATGCTATGATTCCACTTTAATTGCCATGGTTCCATACTATGGAATGCTTGGATTAGCAGTTTTGGGAAATGGTATCTCTACCAGAGACTTCTAGTGTCTCCCTAAATTACAAATCTCTGGAGTCCATAGAATGCAGCCAAGGGAATTAAGCATAATCCGTAGTGCTATAGTTGTGCAGTGTGGAAGCCATAACTGAACAATAGCAGCACAGTGGTTTGGAGTGTATTCACATTACACCATTATAGCACTTCGATCCCATTTTAACTGCTACAACTCCATCCTACAGAACCCTGGGATTTGTAGTTTGCTACTTAACAAGTCCTCTAATGCACATCCATAAACTAAAGCATTAGAGAAATATGGCAGAAAATTCTAAGTAAGGGTTGAGTCTCTCCTATCCAAAATACTTGGGACCAGAAGCGTTTGGGATTCAGGGTTTTTAAAATTTGAGAATATTTGCATATTTGTTTAAATACCTGAAGGGATGTCATACTGAGGAGGGAGCAAGCTTGTTTTCTGCTGTTCCAGAGACTAGAACACAGAGCAATGGATGAAAGCTCCAGGAAAAGAGATTCCACCTCAACCTTAGGAGGAACCTCTTGAGAGTAAGAGCTGTTTGATAGTGGAACACACTCATTCCTCAGAGATTATGGTGGAGTCTCCTTCCTTGGAGGTCTTCAAACGGAGGCTGGATGGCCATCTGTCGGGGATGCTTTGATTGAGATTTCCTACATGGCAGAAGGAGGTTGGACTGGGTGGCCCTTGCGGTCTCTTCCAACTCTATGATACTATGATTCTATGATTCTATATAGATAATGAGCAATATCTTGGAGATGAGACCCCAGTCTAAATGTGAAATTCATTTATCTTGTATATATACCTTACACACAGAGGCTGAAGGTAATATTATACACAATATTTTTAAAAAATACTTCTGTGCATGAAACAAGGTTTGTGTATATTGAACCATCAGAAAGCAAAGGTGTCGCTATCTCTTGTTCGTGGGAACAAGATTATTGCCTCCAACTATCTGGCAGTGAATCAGCTCCTGGGGAATGTGAAATGCTGTCCAGTCCTAACAGCTGTTTGGTCGCTGTATAAGATCGCCAAGTGTCCCTTGTTATAAGGGATCTCACTTATTTAAGGGCCGGAAAGCTTGTTCTTTAGCAGAGTGGCAGGTGTCCCTTATTATAACTGATGCCTCCTATTTGTGGGCTGGAAGGTTTTTCATTTTATGTAGGTTGAACAAGATGCTAAAAATATCCCATAAAGACAGAAATGTGTGCATCACGTTAGTTATGAAGGGGGATGATATGTTGATTTTGCATGACTAAGGCTGCATCTGCACTGCAGAACTAATACAGTTTGGCATCACTTTAACTGCCATGGCTCAATATGGTGGAATTCTTGGATTTGTAGTGTTGTGAGATATTTAGCCTTCTTTGTCAGAGAGCTTTGGTGCCACCACAAACTACAAATAACAACAACAAGAATTTCTTACTCGCATCTCCCCATGGATTGAAGCAGGGAACAACAACAACAACAATTAAGAACATAAATTAAATCAAATGAATTAAATCACACAACAGTTTAAAAGGACAAATAAGACATACACATTTTAAAACACTTTACATTTAAAATTCAACATCTTGATTCATGATTTAAAATTATCTGGGTCCCAGGATTCCATGGGATGGAGCCATGGCAGTTAAAGTGGTGTCAAACTGCATTACTTCCACAATGCAGATGAAGCCTAAGGGGTTATTCAGATGGTTAAAATATTCCCAGTAGAATATGGATTGAATCTTTGCTGTTCACATGCATTTCAAAAGCACTGCTAAAAACCTTCCTAAACCAGGATAATTGACCTCAGGGTTTTGTCCACGTTTTCCTAAAAGATTTGAATTATCAGCTGTGTGAATAACGAATGCGAATAGACCCGGGATAAACTGGGGTAATACTCTGTGTGCCTTGAATGTGTTTCAAATACATCCGCATTATTGACTCTACGAGTCCCAATTATGGGGGGAAAGCAAGATACAAATAAATATAATAATAATAACAACAACAACATAAGAATCGGCTCCATTTTTATTCCCAATATTGACACATCTGAGCAACAGAACATGCAGAGACGCAGTTCCATTAAAGAAAAAATAGTGTGAACAACAAAACCGGAATGCGTGAGTGAAATTTTTCGTATATTCGCACTAAATAAAACAACGTCTAAATAACCCCTAAATTACCTGATATTGATACTTTCATTTGGTGGGAAAACCTAATTCCTGAATATCGATCCTACAAAAAATCCTACATTTCAACTCTCCCTTGTTCCTACTTTGAAAAGCTGACAACATCACTGCTGTACAAACAGAATGCTGGACAAGATGGGATTTTGTTGTGATGATGCACACAGCTCTTGTTACTCGCTTTATTTACAATTATTTTTAGGTTGTATGTAAGAGTGGAATCCTCCCTTCTTATATTCCTCTGGCTCTTTAACATTTAGTTATCCATTTATAGCGGACACAGCTGGGGCTTGCTTTCTTGTCTGTGTTTCCCTGAAGTAGTGAAACTGAAACCTTCATGCTCAGAGTCCTAGTGAGGGCCAAGCCCTGGGGTCAGAGAGAAGGGAAGGCTGCCACCCGCTTCCTCTGCCCGACACTGGAGTAGATGCCAGCCCTGCAAAGTTTCAGATTTCCTTTTGGAATTGCACGTTTTTTATAATTGCACTTATTTGTGCACATTTCCTTTTGCAATTTTATGCACTCACTTTACACATATATTCCCAGGAAAGGCATTGGTACCCAAAGACTAAAGCTGCATCCGCGCTGCAGAAATAATCCAGTCTGACACTGCTTTAACAGCCATGGCTCAATGCTATGGAATTCTGGATTCCTATTTTGGGGTGCAAAGCCCTCAGCATGCCCCATAGCTACACCTTTGGTGAGGTACACTTCCCAGGTATGCTGCACCACTGCGTCCAGGAGGTGGCTCTCATGAGATTTACAGACTGAATCTCCCTTATCCGAAATGCTTGGGACCAGAAGTGTTTTGGACTTCAAATGTTTTTGCTTTTGTAGATATGTACGTAATAAAATATCTTGGAGGTGGGATTCAAGTCTAAACACAACATTCATTCGTGTTTCATGTACACATAGCCTGAAGGTAACTTTATACGGTATTTTAAATAATTTTGTTCTTCGCAAAACAAAGTTGGCACACATTGCAGCATCAGAAAGCAAAGGTGTCACTGTTTCAGCCACTCACGGAAATGAGTATTAAGGCTCTAAGCCAGAGGTGGGCAACTAATAACTGGAAGCTAGAGCAATAGCAACTTCAAACAGACCTGTTGTTGCTGTGTGCCTCCAAGTTATTTCCAGCTTATGGTGACCCTAAGGCAAACCTATGGTAGGGTTTTCTTGGCCAGTTTCTTCAGAAGCGGTTTGCTGTTGCCATTCTCTGAGGCTGAGAGAGTGTGACTTGCCCAGGGTCACAAACAAATGCAAACCACAAAAGTCCTCTGACTGAATCAGTAACAACCCACAAATGCAGGTGTATCATGCAATTATGAAACTATGTATGGCTATTTATATACACATGTAATAAAGAAACGTAACTGTACATAACGTATTTGGTTCAATGCGAACCTCTTGGGTCCCTTTCTGTGAGAAAGGTGGCATAGAAATGAAATAAATAAAAATTAATTAATTAATAAATACACTATTTGTATTCCCAAGGATATTCCATCCTGTTGCTGCTGTCAGCCAACATTTTTGCTGCCTGTCAACATTTTCTACAATTGTGAAGTGCTATTAGATAATTATTCCTTTTCAACAACTGGAAAGCATTCCCTTCCGTACATTAATTCTGCTTAATGTCTGTATATAAATACAGCTGCTTTTTCTAAACTTCAGTAACTGTTGATACACATTTAACCAAATGTGTTATGTAGGTTTCTTTGTCATATATGTATATAAACAGCCATGCATAGCTGAATTGCATGATACACCTGCATTTGTGGTTTGCCCAAGGTTACTCAGTGGGTTTACATGGCTGAGCAGGGATTCGAACCCTGGTCTCCAGAATCATAGTCCAGTGCCCAAACCGCGACACCGCTAGCCTGCTGTAAAAAACAACCAAATGCTCTTTAGCTGGGTTTTTTTAAAACTTTGTTTCAGTTTATATTAAGTCCCAATTGAGTAAACAGATTCCTCTGAGTCTAACCATAGCCTCCAAGGAATATAAGTCTTTAGACTTCTTCTGTTTTCCTCTCAAGTTTCAGAGGTCTGCAAATAGAACCAGAGAAAAGTAACTTCCTTTGACATCCATGGGTCCCTGTTTCTGTGAAGCTTTGTGCCTCCAATAAAAGGGAAAATCTTTCATTGATTACACTTGGCACATTTTACCTCTATAGCACCTAAAGTTTTTCCAGATGCAACAGGAGAGAGACTCCTTGAGAAATTCAATGTTTTCTGCCCAAGAAAGGAGCAGTTAGCTTTTCATATGACAGGGATAGCGGGGTCTCAAGGGAAGTTCCTTTTCTGTTGCTAATGGATATGAAATTTCATTAGCTGTCTTTTATTGCTTATTGTCCCTAGTATTGGCATGGCCAAGAAGGGGAATGGCCTCTGCCTGCATTGAAATCGATCAATACTGTCTTGACAACAGACCGAATGCAGACCTTTTTGACTGACTTCGTCATCTTTTCCCTCCTGTATGACTTTAACATCTTTAACCAATGAAGAACCCAAAGCATTGAACGCTTGCACAATATTTTAGAAATATATTATATTTTTATGCTTTGGAATTGACCCAATAGAAGTATCGCTGCTTCTGGATTTTGACGTATCCATCAGGATGCGACATTTTAATCGGCCAGAACTGCATTCTAGAGGACAGGTTACGTCTTCCTTGTCTGTAATTCCAAAATCCAAAATATTCCAAAACCCAAAACTATTTTCATGGGGGGCTGAGATAGGGACGCTTTTGCTTTCTGATGGTCCAGTGTACACAAACTTTGCTTCAAGCAGAAAGTGATGCGATGTGTATAATAAGGTCTATCAGTGATTCCCTAACTTTAGCCCTCCAAAGTTTTCATTTGGTTTTGATTTAGGGAATCAAAACTTGGATTTCAGCCCCCAGATTCCTGACTATTGACCAGCTAAAATCCAAAACCTGAAGACCAAAATTTGGGAACAACTGGTCTATATGAAACATCAATTAATTGTGTGTTTAGACTTGGATCCCATCTCCAAGATGTCTCATTACATAGGACCTTATCACATGTTGGGGGGGGTTGCAGTCAGATCCGCAGTCACTCCTGTTCTAGCAATGCAAAGCGTGATGTTTTTTTCCACCAGATCCAGAAGTCATCCTGGTCTAGCAATGCGAATTAAGGTTAAAATGTGATGTTTTACCACCACCTGGTTGCCTTTTTTGTTGCCCTCTTCGAAGTGAGGGGAAGCAAAGTCAGTTCTATTCCAAGCAAGTCACCTGATGCGGTTCAAGCAAAGGGAAGTGGTATCGTTGAACCCTCCGGTGTGGTAATACAATGTGCACTCATTGTACACATTGTACACACAGGGAGGAAGGGACGGGGGGCTGCCTGCTCCCCCTTCCTTCCGGGGCGTTTATGGTGGAGTATGAGAGCAATAGCAAAGCTGCATTCCACACCAGACCGATCCGCAGTGCAATCAAAGGGAGCTTGGAAGCGAATTCTCTGAAGTCCCTTTTTTACTGGTTTTACCAAAATGAGGGGTCACTTCGGAAACACTGCTGAAGCAATTCGCAAGGCGCTCCCATAGAAATCAATGGCATCTGATAACACAGTCACTTTACGACGTAAAACCACACCATTAGAAGTGCAGTCACTTTGGAAATGAGCCTGAACCAACCCAGGAAACCACTGGAAAGCTCCGTGTGATATACTCCATACATATATCCAAGTACAGGTATTCTGAAATGGATGGAAGCTCCAGGGAAAGAGATTCCAGCTCAACATTAGGAGGAACTTCCTGACAGTAAGGACTGTTCAACAGTGGAACACACTCTTTCCTCGGAGTGTATTGGAGTCTCCTTCCTTGGAGGTCTTCAAACAGAGGCTGGATGGCCATCTGTCTCAGGGGATGCTTTCATGGAGAGTTCCTGCATGGCAGAAGGGGGTTGGACCGGATGGCCTTTTTGGAGTCTCTTCCAACTCTATGATTCTATGATTCTATGAAATCCAACAAATCTGAATTCCAAAACAATTCTGGTCCCAAGCATTTTGGACAAGGGAGACTCAACCTTTAACCATCTTAAGAATAAAAGTGGAGACAGAAATGTAGGTCTGTGATTCTTAATATTGTCATTTTTATTCTCCTGCATATTTTTTTAACATCTTTGCCTAATGAAGATGTTAAAGGAACCACCAGTGAAATTTCAAAAGCTTGTATAATGTATTTTATGCTGTGGAGTGGGCCAAATAAAGATGTTAGTGCTTGTGGATTTTATTGCATCCCTCAGGATGGGGCATTTTAATCAACCAGAAATGCCTTTTTCGATTGTAAGCCTGAGGGCAGGGAAGCATCTATTATCCCCTCTGTTGTAATCCGCCCGGATTCCCAGTGATTGGGTGGCATATAAATAAATCCTATTATTATTATTTTTCTACTTTATTGTAGGATCCAGACAGAACTAGGGACCTTTTCACAGTACACAATTACAGTACATTTTGATACCATTTTAACTGGCCTAGCAACATCCATGGGAATCCTGGGATATTTGCAGTTTAGGGAGGCATTTCAGGTTCTCAGCCAGAGAACTCAAGCGGCACCCCAAACTGTCAAGGAAAAAGCAACATGGGATATACTGTACAGTAAATGAAATAAAACATGTATGTGAGAGTCAGGGTGACTCAGCAGAAGCCAGTTGAGAACCACACAGGTGTAAATGGTAATACAATTAACAAGTCCTGAATGCCAAGGACAAGAAATACAAAGTGGATAATTGGACACACCTGACAATTGTTAAGTGGTCAAGACTGAGATGATGAAATCATTAATTGTAGGATGAACCAAGAGAACCAATGAGAATGATATACATGCCTACTGGGTGGAAACAGACAACAGTGGGTGGTACCATGCATTGACTATAATAATGACTATGCATCCCAATGTATTTTGTGGGTTGTAGAGTGGGTAGTAGAGTGAGGAGTTGAGTATTGTTGTGTTGGATAGTTTTGGAGCTGTATATAGTAGAATAAAGTAGATCTTTTATTTAAGACTACAGTGGTGCCTCGGGTTACGAAATTAATTCGTTCCGCGGCCGCTTTCGTAACCCGAAAAGCCTTCGTAAGCCGAATTGCCATAGGCGCTAATGGGGAAAAGCCGCGTTTCGTGCGAAAAAGCGCCGAAAAGCACCAAAAATTTTCTTCGTAACCCGAAAAAACATTCATAACCCGGAACAATTATTTCCAATGGGATTTTTTCGTATCCCGAAAATTTCGTAACCTGGGTATTTCGTATCCCGAGGTACCACTGTACTGAGTTGTCTGGTGTCTTGGGTGAAGCTACAAGAACCAGCTGGATCCTGAAGAAGGGTGAAGACTTCTGTGGAAGCAAGAGTGAGAAGGCTTGGAGAGTTTGTCAGGGTCTTCAGCCTGTTCTCTGTAACTCTTGCTAAGCTATAACCACTGGCCAAAACTGGTCAGCACGGTGCACAACCAGGTGGTGAGTTCGAGCCAGAGGTGAAGAGCTACAAATCCCATCATCCAGGATTTCATTTCATAGGATACAGCCATGGTAGTTACAAGTGACATCACAGGGCTATGATTGTGTGGTACAAAAAGGCCCCATATTCTACAAGGGAAGCACTCTAAAAATACCATTTGCTTCACAGTTGTAAACAGTTCCTGAATGTCAGCTACTTGAGATGTGCAAGGAGTGTGTTTGTGCGTAATTTTACAAAGCCAGACCAAAAGACGTCTCAACAAATTTACATCTTTTTTGCAATGTGAGTACCTTCTGGCTCCAGCAAATGTTACTGCATCAGGTACAAAAAATATCCATATATATATATATATAGGTGAATGGCAAAGCAGAGGTGATATATTCTGGTTTAGTCAGTTGTCTTCATTTTGTGGGAACACTGAAATTACATTGGAGGCAGGAAATATGAGAATAATATCTGAAAACTTAAATTCTAAACTTGAACGATCAATGTTTGCAAAATGTTCTGGAACTCAGTGCAATGTTTGCCTGTTTAAATCCTGGTGCAAAAGGGTTAAGGACTGGGCTGTAAATGAAGATGGGGAGCAATAATCTCAGTGTTGGGTCAGGAATAGGTGCAGAAAGTGGTCCCTTTGGCATGCATTCCTGGATGAGTCCCTGAGTTGGGACTTATGCGCTTGGGGCCAGGTGCAAAAGGAAAACAGAAACCTTAAACCCATCCAGTTTAAGCACAAGTCTCACCGCAACCTGTAACAGGGCTATATGAGCTGCAATTCCTTTTCTGGCACGTCAAAGCAAAGGGTGGGGTTGGAATTTTGCCTAGATAGCTACCGGCCGAGAATTATTTTTGCATGGAGTCAGGTGTCTTGTAAACATCCCTCATTTGTCCAGATATGTATTTGCCAATTCCGAGGAGAACTAAATTAACCGTGGCTTTAAAATATTAAAAATGAGAATGTTGTGGTTTGCTTTGGTTCAAGATCTTTGATGCTCCAAGCATAGAAAAGTGTGAGCCTTATACTTTGAGATGATGACAGACCACAGACCAAAGGCTTGGGCAGGAGGCTATCCTCATCCTTCCCTGACTTTACTGGGCTGGATGTAGTCAGTTTTTGTGGCTGGGCTCACCATATGTCCCATTTTAAATGGGACAGTACTGGTTTTTTTTTTTTTTCATATTTCCAGACCGTTCCATCATTTTAATAGAAATGTCAATTTCATGCCATTTTCAAGAAAATTGCCCTATTATGTTGCAAAAAAGATCCTTGTTTGAAACTGAGATTGTAAAAAAAAAAATTGCATCTCGGAGTGTGAGAAATCTGATGATAATGGCGTTGAAAGAATGAAATTTGCTGCTTAGGATTACAGTACTTCATCAGAGAAATATTCATAATACAATCGTAGTGAAATACTCCCCAAATTTTTGTACGAGTTCTGTCATTGAAAAATGATTGTTAGCTCAATATGTTCATGCAATAAAACCTTTGTTATCATCTATCTTTTTCATGACTATAGAATATTACACAACTCCGTCCCCATTTTTACCATCCCAATGTCCCGCTTTTGTCTCAACGTAATGTGGTCAGCCTGTTTTTGGCTAACACAAAAACTTGCTTGTGTTGTATTTGTGGCTGTTATGTGCCTTCAGGTAGACTGCAGCGTATAACAACTCTGTCCTATGGTTTCCTAGACAAGGTATACCCAGATTTGCCATTGCCTGGCGCTAAGGCTGAGAGTGAGTTGCCAAAGGTAACCTAAGTGGGTTTCCACGGACTGATTAGGAATTTGAACTCGGATCTCCTGGAATCCCAGTCCAACACTCAGATCATTACACCACACTGTTTCTTAAGAGATTTGCCGTTCATTTTCTCCGAGTCTGAGAGCAACTTGCCCAAATTCACCCATTGGTTTCCTAACTGAGCAGGGATTCGGACCCTGGTCTCCTTGAGTCTTGCTTCCCCATGCTGGGTGTTCCAGTGATTTTTTTAGTTGTTCCTAATTTTTAAAAAAGCCACCACCCAGTTGCTAATGCAAACTGCTGTGAAATGCTCCTGTCCTCCAGTATAACCCCTGACCGGACCTGGAAGGACACCAAGTCCAGATCACTTGAACAACTTGCTCTACCAAGTTCAGAAGCCTAGAGACTGGTCGATCCCTTGTGTATCTGAATTGTAAAATAATAATAATAATAATAATAATAATAATAATAATAATAATAATAATAATAATA
>NC_056525.1:248054766-248071493 GCF_019175285.1 Sceloporus undulatus
CATTTTATTTATAGACCGTTATTCCGCAACGATCATAGCGGTGTACAGTTACAGTATACGTTGGTAAGTACAGCAGAGTAACTAGGCTGCATTTGCACTGCAGAAATAATTATTATATTATTATTTTACTATTTTATCCACTTATATTCCACTTTTCTCCCAAATAATAAACCTCAAGTTGGCTAACAACATTTAAAAAAAAATGGATTAGAAACACTACAAATGTTAAATGCAGCCTTGGGCCACTTTAACTATCATGGATCAGTGTTATGGAATCCTGGGATCTTGAGTTGGTTGTGGCACCAGAGCTCTCTGACAGAGAAGGCTAAACACAGGCAGCCCTCCTGAGCCACAGATTCTTTATCCACAGATTCAAGCATCCGTGGCTTGGAAATATTAAGTATATAGATTCAAATTCTAAATAACAAACCTTGATTTTGCCATTTTATTTAAGGGACACCATTTTGCTACTCCACTGTACTTAATGGGACTTGACCATCCACGGATTTTGGTATCCACAAGGGGCTGGAACCAAATCCCAGCAGATATCAAAGACACACTGTATCTCACAAAACTACAAATCCCAGAATTCCATAGTACTGAGCCATGGCAGTTAAAGATTTGCAGCGTGTAGACTTCTAAATTTAAAGATGTTTAGTATGGCTAAAAAGTTGCCCCAGTTAACAAGCAAATGAAAGGTTAAAATAATGGGTGAAGTTCATCACTACAACCAGAGAATGTTCTGTTTTAAACTCGCACCTTTCCAAAATGTTAGAAATGTTGACAAAATGGAATGACTATTTCTCCCCAGTTCTTCCCAAATTCAGTGGAGAGTTTATTATGAAGGAACTGAAACAGAGACAGCAGTGGTTTGAGTATTGGACTACAGTTCGAATCCCTGCTCAAGCATAAAAACCCACTGGGCGACCATGCACAAGTCACGCTCTCAGAGGATGGCACTGGCAATAGCAACACCTCTCTGAAGAAGCTTGCCAAGAAAACCCCATGATAGGTTTGTCTTAAGGTCTCCAGAAGTCAAAAATGACTTGGAGACACACATCTGGAATAGACAAAATGCCTGGGTCAAGATTTAAGGAGGGAGTGTGTCTCATTAAAGCAGGAAAAGCAACCATGGATTTTGCAGAGTGATTAAGAGGAGGGAGCCCAAAGCTGGTGATAAGAATGAAGAAGAGGCAAGCAATGAACCCACTGATAAGCAGCTTTCCTTGTTGTGGGTTCAGAACAAAACCATCTTCTATCTTTGTTCATGCATTCACCTCTTGCAAGGCAAGATAGACATACATACGTCAGTTCTGAGAAACTCACTTTTGCTCATTTCTTTATATTTATAACCCCCAAATAAAGGACAGTGGAACCTCTTTAAATCTACATGCAGAGATCGCACACCCCTGCTTGGCATAGCATATGAATAAAATTATTCTGTTTATTTAGTGTACGTATATTCATATTTTAGCATTTTATAAGTAAATAACATTATTCAAATTAGAACAGTTTTGTTTAAGTAAAATCAATATTGAACTCAACACGTTTTGAGCCAGTGTGGCCCAGTGGTTTCAGTGTTGGATGATAATTTTGGAGACCAGGGTTCAGTTCCTCACTCAGCCATGAAACCCACTGGGCGATCTTGGGCAAGTCACACTCTCGGCCTCAGAGGATGGCAATGGCAAACCTCCTCTGAACAAATCTTGCCAAGAAAAGCCCATGGTGAGTCTTCCTTAGGGTTGCCATGTCAAAAATGATTTGGAGGAGGAACAACCATTGCAAACAAACAAACAAAACCAAACAGAAACCAGATGCAGAAAACCAACTTTATTGAAACCAACCAAAACAACTCTTTCCAGTCCCATTCTTTTTTACACTTTTCCAACGTGGAGATGTTTTGTAGTTTGCTCAACTTTTTCCAACTTTGGAATCACTCCTACTCTCTCCTTTTAGGATCTAAAAAAAGGAGATCCAAAACTAGATGGGGCGAACCGGCAGAAACTAGTGAACCGGCCCCCCCCCCAAAATGGAGGGACACGTAACAGTAACGACCAACTTAAAAGCAGCACAGGCTTTGCTTTCCAAGAGCATCACCAACGGGGTGAACAGGCCAACTCTTCCAAAGGGGTGGATGGTGCACTTTCCAATCTTCACTTGGATGTGGCTCCTTTCTCCGGACTGGCGGAGGGCAGGGGCTCTTTGGCGGGGGCCGTTGGGGTGCCTGCTTCGGGGCCCTTGCAGATGGTGATTGGGATGGCCTTTGCCTCGGTGGGCGGCAGAGCCATGCGGGGGGCTTCTAAGTGGAGGCGCCCTTCGTCGGGGCTGAAGCAGCAGGTGAGCGCCTGGAGGTTGGCATCATCAGGCAAGAGCAGCTCTTTGCGCACCTCGCGGTACTCGTGTGAAAGGCAGCCGTCGGCGCTCTCGCTCCTCTTGTCATGCTTGGCGCTCACAGTCAGCTTCCTCCCATTCACCTGATTAACACGAAGGAATTAAGAAATAAAATTAATACAGTTGGACCTTCATATCCATGGGAATCCGTTCTGGACACACACGCCCCGCGCAGATACAAAAAGCCATGGGACTTCAAGTCCCGTTGTCCATTATGGTAGCACAACACGTACACAGCCACAATGCTGAAATGCATGGATGGCAAGCTGACGGATGGTGAGGTCCCACTGTATGATGCATTTATACTGTATATGGATTGATATTTCTTAGAGCTTTTGCTGTCATTGCCGATTGCTTCTTGCTTTCCGCTTTAAAACAGAATATCCTGCTATTTTAACCAAAGGGATTTTTCTCTCCAGCTGCAAGTCCCAGTATCCCATTCTCACATGAGAAATGTTGGTTCTGTTTTTGCTGATACGGAAAACGTATATACTGTATCTGTGTATTTCAATTTTTAAAATGCTATGGGAAACTTATTTTGAAAGATAAATGCTTAGGTTGGACTCTCCGCTAGCAGAATTGAATTGTATTGCCATAATTAATAATATCATATATATCTTCTTTCTCAATATATGTATATATATCATTATAGCTATATGGTACATATACTGTTTTCCATAGTCCGTCTTTTTCAGGACATGACCAACATCTCAGCTATCTGTCCAGGAGGAATTCCCTAAGGTCCTCCATTTTGACCATGCCTAAGAAGCATGAGTTCATATTTCTATGAGTGTTTCTAGCTTTGATTTTGGAATGTCCTTCATTTTTCTCAATTGTCCTGCATTTTTGTAGTGGCTTGTCCTCCTTTGTGGTTAGGACAAAAATGGAGGACGCGACCAAACCAAAGCTAAAATCACTCATTAGAAATGTAAAAGCATGCTTCTTTGCCATGCTCAAACAGAGGTCCTTCGGGAATTCTTCTAGGACAGAAGTTTCAAAGGTTCTGGAAAAGGAGGGCATCTGGTCCCCCTGACTATGCTATTATATATATGGTACTGGTGCATTCATGGATTTTGGTATGCAAGAGGGGTCCTGGAATCAAATCCCAGAAGATATTAAGGTCCCAATGCAATAATAACGATAATAATAACGATAATAATAACGATAATAATGATAATACCCCTTTTTATTTAAATCCCAGTGGATACCCAGGGCCAACAACAGCAACAACAAATAATGCACTGTGTATAATGGGATTTGAGCATCCATGGATTTTGTCCTGGAGCCAAACCCCAATGGATAACCAGAGCTCACTGCATCATCATCAATGCCATCATCCTATCTGATTATCCTAACTAAGCCATTATATATAATGGGACTTGAGTTTTGTTATGCAAGGGAGGTTCTGGGACCAAACCCCAGGGCCAATTGTATTATCATTATCACTATTAATACTATTACTATTATTGTTTTTGTGATTATTACTATTATATTGTCATCGTCACCATCATTGGCTCATTCGTCATCACTGTCATGCCCAGCCTGGAAGAGGAGGACTCAGAGGATGGGCCAGAGCCTCTGGGGCCTGAGCCTGCAGCCGTGGAGCCTGAGTCTGGCCCTAGCTCTGCTCCAGCGGAGTCTGTGGCCTCTCGGGAGGCTCAGCAGCCCAGTCTCCCTGCGGCAGAGTCTTTGGACTTGGAGAAGGATCAAGGGACTGTGCCCACCTTCAGTCGGCATAAAGCCAAAAGGCAATGCCTTCAAAGCTCATGAAGGCTTTATCAGAAACGCACTTTCAATCAGACACACCTGAGCACCTGCCCATAGAAGCAGCTGTAGGATGCTTGCCTAGTGGCCAGTGACTTGGGGAAAGTACTCTGTCGCTGGCTCCCTTTGTTCCTTGGACTGAAACCTTGCTTCTTGGGCTGCTGGCCCCTCTTGACTCTCTGGAGCCCTTGACCTTTGGACTGCCCTATCAAGTTGCCTATCTGATGCCCTGGACCTTGGTAATAGATCTGGTGCTTCTGGGCTTGCTTTTGCAGGGTTTGTTTGGGAAGTGAGCTGGTCTGCTTAGCCATTTGGCCACTTTCCTGGACAATCACCATCCTTGTCCCTGCTTCACCCATCATCATGATCATTGACTCCATCATCATCATTCTTTCATCCATCATCACGATCAGTGACTCACTGACTCTATCACTGTCATCATCATCCTCATCATCATCGTGATCCCTGGCTCCATCCTCCTCCTCCTCCGTCAGGATCCTCTCCTCCCTCCTCTCCCTGATTTGCTGCCCACCTTGACGGCCATCTCCTCGGGCAGGAAGCCGGCCACCTCGAGGCTGAAGCGGTACCCTCCTCCTCCTTCTCGGGGCTCCATGTCTATCCGTTCCCAGCGGGGCTGCTGCTGCTGGTGCCTCCTGGGCTCGGGGTCCATCCAGCATCCCAGCCGGGGGTAGGCTTCGGTGAGGACCAGGCGCATCCTCTCCATCTCCTGCAGGTGGCCCTGCATCTCCCCCAGCAGCTGGTCCAGGAGGCTCCGCGGGGGGAAGCCCACCGGAACGTACTCCACCGGAGAAGAGGGAGAGGCCCGCCAGGAAGGGCCCCCGCGGGAGGAGGAGGAGGAGGGCCAGGGGAAGCTGGCCATGGAGCTGCAGGAGGGCTGCCTGGCAGGCGCTGGCGGATGGCCCTGGCTTTGGCTGAAGACCAAGAGGAAGGGGAAGACTGGCTGCAAGGCAAGGGCTCCGAGGAGGAGCCCTTGAAGCCCGGCGGGCACAAGCCTCAGACTCCGCCCCTTTCTTGCCAGGCTTTTGCAAAGGAGACTTGGCTGCTGCTGCAAACTCTTTGCAAAGACTCTCTGAGTGCGTCCAGCCTGATGACTTTGGGAGAGTCTAGTTTTCTTCTGCATAGGACTCTGGGGGGGGGATTTGCCCCCCTGGACCATCTGCCCCTTGCCATGCTGCCAGGCATCTTGGCCAATGAAACCCCTTTGCAAACGGGGGGGCTGTTTTGCAGAAGTGCCCAGCATCATTTTGGGAGAGTCTAGCTTTCTTTTGCAGAGGACTCTGGAGGGCAGGGATTTGCCTCCCCCCCTTGGACCCTGTGCCCACTGGAGGCCACCCCCTTCCCTCCCTTCTCTTGCCAGGCACCTCTGCAAAAACATAGACATGAAAACCCCTTTGCAAAGCGGTGGGCTCTTTTGCAGACTCTGGAGTGCCTTGACCCTCGCCTAGTCTAGTTTTCTTTTGCAGAGGACTTTGGTGGAGGTCCCCCCCCCCCCGGATCCTGTGCCCACCGGAGACCACCCCCTGGCCATGCATGCCATGCACACTTGCAAAAAAGGTCCTTTGTAAACTGGAGGGGTGCTTTTGCCAGCGCCTGAGCTCAGCCACCCTCCAGAGAAGGAGTCCAGGGTTGTATCATTTTCCCTGGTAGAGAGTCTAGTTTCCTTTGGCGAGATGGTGGATGATGGGACTCTGCTGCTGTCTGCGGCCTCCCCCTCCTTTGCAGCCCCTGGGCTCTTGGCAGAAAGCTCCCAAGGAAAGGGCCCAGCCAGCCTCTTTTTAAAAAATGTGGAGGAGTCTAGTTTCCTTTTGCAGAGGACTCTGGAGGGAGGAGGGACTGCCCTCTCTCTGGCAGGAAGGATCCTCCTGTGCCTAGTCCTATAGATAGACACACAGACAGAGCCTTCTCTCGCCTAAGTTACCAAGCAAGCTGGCAAAAAGAAGCCAACCCCTGGCAATGCTTCCCCGGCGGCTGCTTGCAGCAAACCCTGAGCAGCAGACTCCCTGCTGCAGCTATATTTTGGAGAGTCTAGTTTCCTTTTGCAGAGGACTCTGGAGGGAGACCTGCAAACAAAGAGATTGCAAAGGATTTTTTGCAAGGCAAGGGTTCCTTTCACATTGGCAAGATGTATTCAGAAGGAATTTGCCTTTGCCATCTTCTGAGGCTGAGAGAGTGTGATGTGCCTGAGATCAGCCAGTGGCTTCCAATGGCCAAGCAAGGATTCAAACCCTGGTCTCCAAGAGTCCTGGTCCAAATGCTTAAACCACTACGCAATGCTGCCTGTCTGGGAAATAGCTGTATCCTCGTCCTAAAGATAGACTTAGCAGCAGGATCTTTAGGACGTTTATTCATTTCCGTCTTCAGATTTGTAGAAGAGAGGGCCAGGACTGGGGTGAGAGAGAGTTTTCCCAGGACCAAATCAAACGAATCAGGACAAAACAAGTCAAGCAGCAATATCCAATTTATTAGAATCCTAGATTTATTAGAGCCTTAGGGCTTTATCATAAAGGACGAGACTAAGTGCCCAAATCCCATCCAGAAACAGGATTTAAATCCTGCAAAAGCGGGATTGTTTTCAGACACATTGGGGGACACTGAGCATTAATCTGACATTAAGCGGCACAGAAAGCGGACAAAATCGGCCTCTTTTTACTTTCAGGAAAATCCCAAAGTAAAAAACAAATGATTTTGTTCACTTTCTGTGTGGGATAATGTCAGATTAATGCTCGGTGCCCTGACATCGTCTGAAAACAGTCCCGCTTTTGTGGGATTTGTCCACTTTCTTTGCTGGATGCCCCCCGATGTTGTCTGAAAAAGATTAGGCTTTTGTGGGATTTTCCTGATTTAAATCCCGTTTCTGCACAGGATAAACTCCGTGTGATACATTTCATAGAAATTAAAAAGCAGCATGGTTTTGCTGCTTTTTGTATGGGTTAATGCCGCGTTAAAGCTTAATGCGCGTGACATGTCCAAAAACAATCCCACTCTTTCAGGATTTTCCTGGGATTTAAACCTGGTTTATGCACAGGATTTGGGCACTTTGCCTCCCGTCTGATAAACTCTTTCATGGCTGCCGTGCATAGTTTTTTGTTGTGGGTTTTTCAGGCAATGTGGCCATGTTCTAGAAAAGTTTATTCCTAACGTTTTGCCAGCATCTGTGTCTGGCATCTTCAACATCAGGAAGAAACGCTTCTAGAACATGGCCACATTGCCTGAAAAACCCACAAAGACTCCATAGAGTTGGACCCCCAACTGCAGGTCCCATCAGCCCTTGCAAGCATAGCATGTGGTTGCAGTTTAGCACCTTCCATCATTCCTGCCAATGGTATATTTGCTTGTATCCTAATGCTAGTTTTGATGTGGGTAGACCTATTGAATCAATGGGGATAAGTGTAAATTCACACATTTTCTCAATCGATTCAGTGGGTCTGCGTTCGTTGGTAGAAGGGCTGGAGGGAAAACAAGCTTAAAAAACATATCTTTTTGGTTCAAAGTGGTTTTTTGTTGTTGGTTTGAGCCAGTTTTGCATTACAATTATAGTGGGGGGAAATTGAACCCTGCTTATTATATTAAGACTGTGAAACATTATGTATTAGAAGCATCAGTCATGTTTTTATGCTTTCTAACATTAACAATCCAAAGTTATTAGGCTTTGATATGAGTTACATCTTTCAACAAAAACCAAGTTGGCAGCCTATATATAGATGTATAAGGATATACTAATATATAAGTAGCAAAATGCAGTTCGGCTGTTAGGGCCACTAGCTTAAATAACAATTGTTCTATAAAGTGTGCTGTTTATGTTAATTGAAGGATTTGTTTCCGAATGGTATTCCTTGCACTAGAAAATAAAGTGATTAAAAAGAAGCAAATGACCCTGGATCCTGGTCTAACAATGAATGACGGTCAAAAAGTTAAATTTTTACAATTCAAACAATCATTGTTGCTTCATTAAGAGGGATGGAAAATAGTAATAATAGCCAGACTTTATAAATGCCTTTTTAAAGTGTGTTTTCATTTTTAAAAGTCGTTTGGTTTAGCAGTGGTTCCCAATCTTTGATCATCCAGATGTTTTGGACTTCATCTCCCAGAATTCCTGACTGTTGGCCAAGCTCTCTGGGGCACCTGGGAGTTGAAATCCAAAACACCTGGAGGACCAACATTTGGGATTAATTGGATTAAACCATAGTTTAAACCATCCTGATTTATACCAGCCAACCCTGGTTTGGAGTACAAAGAGGAGCCAGGCTCCTGTTTCCAGAAACATGGACACCTTCGGATGACTGACTGCTTTTTTTAAAATAACATTTTTATTATTAATAATAATAATATTTAAAAATATCTTATACATAGTATTTGACATACAATTTGTAATAAGTCACATTAATTATCCATTCTTAATTACCTTATCTCAATCTTATTCATATTAAACCATTTAATATTAACTAAACCGATAACCTGTGTAAATTTGCAGCACTATATAAATAAAGCTTAATAAGAATAAGAAAAACACATGAAATTATTATGGATACCTTCATTCTTATTACTATCTTCTTTTCAACATATGCTATTCATAATTTCATTAAAGTGTAATACTATTAGTTAATCACTAAAAACTTATTGTATTGTGTTTTAGACATGTATTTTAGACACTGTATTACTGTATTTCTTGTTGTAATCCCACTTCGATCCCTCTGGAGAAGCAGGAAATATAAATAACATTATTATTATTATTATTATTATTATTATTATTATTGAGTGCTTCCCATCACCGGAGCCTAATTTCTTAATGTTATTCTGCCTTCCAAAATTGTAAGTCTTCCTCTTTTATTAGAACCTTTTCTAAGAGCAAGACCAAGAGCAAGTGAGAGAAGAACAATGATGAACAAGATAAAATAACAACCTTTTGAACCTAATGAATTATTGATTGTTAATTAGTACAGTAGGCTCTTCCCTTACATGGGGGATCCATTCTGAACCCACCCACCCCCATGTAGGGAAAAAAATGTATGCTCGACCCCCATTGAAAACAATGGGGTCCGTGTATGCGGCATGGCATGCATGCCATAGACACATGCGCCATTGCTTTTCACACAGTGCGGCTTCAGAGTAAGCTGAAAGCCGCATATGATATGCCTGCGTATGGTGTGGGCGCACTGTAATTAATTACTAAGCTTGCTAATTAGGAAGAAGAGAAAAATAATCTTATATAGCACAAAGCATGTTCAGTTCCTTTATGAAATTCCAAATTAGAAACATCAAACCCTGCAGATTTCCCACCATATATATATATATATATATACACACACACACATTATCAACCTTCAAGGAACTTAGATAGGTTTTTGTGTGCTAATACGATTTATCAATTAACAAGGCAATTCAAGGTTATATACTCTTCCCAGAGCAGCTGTCTATATTAGACATATTAGAGATATTAGAGATATTGTATTAGAACTGTGTTCTTTTAGGCTTTTTTCTTCTTTTTCTATGCAAATGGCCAAAACCTGTCCTTTGATATATTTGACAGTAGGCTGCCATCTGCCAGTAGCAAATAATAAAACAATTAAGAAATATTTGAATAGTCAAAGACATTTTTTAAGAGCAGAGAAAGAAACTTTAATCTCTAAGAGACATACAGAGATAGAGATAGGAAAGCAATGGCACAAGCCCAAAGAGACACTCAACAGAGAAGACCTCCCATTGAAATGGCTTCAGAATCCACAGACCTCATGTCAGCAATGCTTGAGGAAATGAAATTAATGAGACAAGAATTTCACTGAGATTTTAAAAATCTTAGAGCAAAGATAAAGGTTGAATTGGACAGATTTGACCAAAATAATTAGATAAATTAACAGAAGATTTAACCTCAATGAAAACAGAGATTGTACGTTTGCAGGAAAATGCATAAGAGACAGAAAAATCAGTGAAAACATTGAAAAAGAGGAAAGAGGTGAAACCTTGATGCTCTTTTGCAGAGTTAAGATATGGAGATTGTTTTCTAAAATGTGGAGGCGTTCCAGAGGTACGAAATGAAAATCTTTTTGCAGGATTGATAAATCCACTTGCAAACTTTCTAGCTCTGTCAGAAAAGAGGCTGGAAATGCAGACAGACAGGTTTTTGTTTTGTTTTGTTTTGCCTTAACTCTGCAATTGCATGAGAGCATAACTTACGCAGAGATATTGTGTTCTCCTGGACCAGAAGGCAGATGAATAATCTCACACTTCAATAAAACTATAGAGAAAAATTAAAGTTGATGGGAAAGAGATACGTCCTTTTTTTTTAAAAAAATTAAGTTCCAAAAAGCATACCTTGATTTTGCTATTTTCTAGAAGGGACCCCATTTTCTGATACTACTGTATTGAAGGGGACCTGAGTGTCCTCACCTTCCCTCTTTCCCCAGGCGAGAGAGAGATTTTGGTATCCACAGGGGAAGCTGGACCCAAGTCCCAGCGGATACCAAGGACCCGCTCTATTATTTGGTCCTTGCTTTTCTGCTGGCCAAGGAAGTGGCCTTCACAGACAGAGAGACACAGATTCACGCTCTGCAGAAAGAGACACTCAGAAGCCACATGTGCATCCAAAGCAGGCAGTTTTTATTTTGCATGATGTGCTGCTGGATGGGAAGTGAGGGGTCTGAAGCCTGGAGGAAGAAGGGAGTGGGGAAGTCCTCAGACGCTAAATCCCGTGTCTGCCCTCTGCTTCATCTCAAGGATTGTGCCCAGGAGCCTGTAGAGGAGAAAGCACAACGCCGGGCTGGCAGTGTCCAGGGCTGCCAGGACATTTTGCATCCTTTCTTTCACCTGGGCAGAGAGAGAGAGAGAGAAGGTGAGGACCAAAGAGGCAGGAGGTGGGTGGCCAAGATGCTCTCTTCCCTGGCCCTGAGATTTCTGGCCTGGACACCTAGGAATGGCCCCTGGGGAGCCTGGCCATGCCATTCCGCATGAGAAATTTGGCAGCAACCATGGCTTCATGGCAGTCCAACACACAGCGACACAGGTGGCCCTCCGTCCCCATGGGTTCTGGCACCACTTTGGATCCCATGCATCACCACTTTGGGTCCCAGCCATTACAGTCCTCCTGAGTTCATGTTTCACATGTGCAAGTCCCTTTCCCAATGGTTGGGTCGTACTACGGCTCCCATTCTCCCCAAACAGGGCTGTTACATTTTGCAAGCACCAGGATAAGGAAGGCAGATTTGATGCAGAGTTTTTCTTCTAACAAATAGATGGGGATATTGCAGAAATAATGTCATGAGGGTGGGTGGGTTTCACACTATATAGTCTGCACTCCATAGCCACATATTTAAGCATCTATGACTTGAAAATATATTTATATTTTTAAAATTCCAAAAAGCAAACCTTGATTTTCCCATTTGGTAGAAAGGGCACCATTTGACTACCCCGTTGTATGTAATGGGACCTAAGCATCCATGGATTTTGGTGTCCAAATGAGATCTTGGAAACAAACCTTTGCAAAGTGAAATGAGAGGAACAACCAGCAAGAATAAGGCCATGAAACCTAGAGAACTGAACCTCGCTTCTCCATAGGTCACCTGGAAATACTACTGGGTTTCCATGTTATGTTTCTAAAATGCACAATGACAGCATGCTAATCTCACTTTCACTGCTGTGGCTCCATCCTATGGAATCCTGGGCTCTGTTGTCGAATTCTCTGCCAAGATTAAACATTGCTATTGATCAAGCCACATGCTTTGTACAGCATACAGCTCCAAGCTAAACTTCCCCAGCTCCCTAAGTCATTCCTCATAAGGCTTGGTTCCCAGACCTTGGACCAATTTGGTTGCCCTTCTCTGGACATATCCTAGCTTGTCGGTATCCTTCTTGCATTCTGTGATGCCCAGATGTGGACACAGGAGTCAGGTGAGGTCTGACCAAGTCGGACAGAGTGGCTCTAGCCTTTGCCTTGGTTTGCACTCCTATTGAAACAGCTCAGAATTGCCTTGGCCTTTTTGGCTGCTGCATCACTCTCTTGACTCATGTTTAGCCTGTGGTCTATTGTTGTTTTGTGCCCTATGAGGCTGAAAGTGTGTGACCTGCCTAAAGTCACCAGGGCTCCCACACACAGAGAGACATACCAACTAAGCTATTTCTTGGGTAAATGGTTAAAAGGTAGGCATCCCTTGGGTCTCCTGGGCCTGCAGGATGGGGGTCCCTTTGGAGAGGCAAGGCTGACTTTACAAGGGACCTTTTGGAGGATCTGGATGGTCTCACCCAGTGTTGCCAACAAGCCTCAAAGATAATTCCCCAAACGTTTGGCCAAAACTCACCAAATCCCCCCCATATCTCACCAAATACTTATTTCAACTCTCAAAATAACCATTAAAACCAATCACCAAAATCACACCAAAGGCTCTGAAAAGTACCCATTTTGGTGTGAAAGTCACCAGACTGGCAACACTCACCTTCCCAAGCAGAGGCCGGTCAGTCGGAGCCTTCGTGGGTTGGTGGGCCATGGAGGCAGCTGCCTTCTTCAGGGAGTCAGCCACCTGGTTCATGGCAGTGGCCATGTCTTGGTTGGGATTCTGCATGGGCTGGGTAGACCTATGAAGGAAGGAATAGAGAGAATAAAGGGGAGTCTCCTTCCTTGGAGGTCTTCAAGCAGAGGCTGGATGACCATCTGTCGGGGATGCTTTGATTGTGATTTCCTGCATGGCAGGGGGTTGGACTGGATGGCCCCTGTGGTCTCTTCCAACTCTATGATTCTATGAGAGAGAAAGAGGGAGGGAAGGAAGGAAGGAAAAGAGAGAGAGAAAGAGAGAGGAAAAGGAAGGAAGGAAGGAAGGGGGAGAGAGGAAGATGGACAGAACGAGGGGGAGAGGGAAGGTAGGTAGGAGCCCCTTACTCTTGCTGCTGCTGGGCTGCCTTGGCCTCCATCATGGCTCTCTCCTGGCTCTGCCCTCTGCCCTGCCCTGATCTGGTCCTCCTGCCCTTCCTCTTGCTCCTGCTCCTGGGCTCCTCCTTGGAGGGAGAGGTGCCCATCACTGCAGCTGGCAGGCAGGGAGGCCCCTCCCTGGTACCAAGGGGCCTTGAAGGCTGTGGCTGCCCTCTGGGCATGGCCTCCTTCCTTGGGCCTCCTCCTCCTCCTGCCACCCAGGAATTGCCCTGGGCAAGAAGCCTTTGATTGCTCCCTCAGGGAGGACGCCAGCCTCATGCCAAAGGAGGGAGGAGGCAGCCCCTGAGCATGGCAAGAGGGCTTGCCTCTACTAAGCCCCCTCCAAGGACTAGCTAGAGCAAGGCTTGGGAGTCTTCTCTTTGCAAAGGACTCTTTGCAAAGTACTACCAACCAAGGCTGCTGCCCTACAAAAGGAAGGCACTTTGGCACCACTTTATCTCCCAGGGCTCCATCTGATGGAATCCTCTTGGTGGTGGTTTTGGTTGTCCTTTCTCCTCTTTGCAAGAGCCTGGATAAGCGTACCCTGGGTCAGGCTATCTCTGGAAAATTAGCTTCAGATACAATGTTTTTTGATGTGAAGTCGAAGGCTTTCATGGCCAGCATCCTGCCTCTACTAAGCCCCCTCCAAGGGCCAAAGGCCAAAGGCTACCTAGAGCAAGGCTTGGGAGTCTTCTTTGCAAAAGACTGTTTGCAAAGGACTGCCAGCCAAGGCTGCCTCTGCCTTGCACAAGGAAGGCACTTTGGCACTGCGTTAACTGCCATGGCTCCATCCCATGGAAGCCTCTTGGTAGTGGTCTTGGTTGTCCTTGCTCCTCTTTGTAAGAGTCTGGTTAAGGATACTCAGGGTCAGGCTATACCTGGAAAATTATCTTCAGATACAATGTTTTTTGTTTGTTTGAGTTTTCCCTACTAGAAGCTCCTTTAATCTGTTGCAAGCTCAATTTAATGTTTCCTTTTCAGTTTAAGGCCATTCTTTGCCTGAATGCCGAGGGGTGGGTTGTATTTCTCATATTGTTTAAGGGGCACCATTTGACTATCCTTACTCCCTGTGTTCGTACAAAAAGCTTAAATTGAAAAAGAAACACATAGTTTATTGCAGGTTGACCTCACCTGGCAAGATCAAAATTATTCTTGATACTAGTATATCACATGGGGGAAGAAATGTGGGGTTTAAACAGTGATTAACCCATGAAAATCGCACAATTGACATTAAAACATGATTGAAATGAGATTAACACAAAAGCTATTATCCCGTGAATAACCAGGGAATAACCAGGCGATAAACAGCAAAAAGTCATTCACTGGATTTGCTGCTGTCTCTTGCCTAGTTATCCAAAATTACAACATCCATTGATGGCACTTTAATCGCATTTCATCTTGATGGTGCATAAAACTTTTTGCGCAATTGCAGGATTATCACAGATTATTCACAGGTTAATGGCACTTTAATCACATTTCATCTCGATGTTGTGTGAAAACCATTAGCGCAATTGCAGGATTATCACAGGTTAATCACCGTTCATACTTCCAATTGTCCCCCGTGTGATAAACTCCTAAATTGGAGGCAAACTCCATGAGGCAAAGAACAAAAGGAAAGAGATGTGGAGGGAGGAGGAAAAAAAGCAAGCCCACCATGAATCCCGAGTGGCTGATGGTTAGTCTGGATGGGGAGGGAAGGGAGAAACAATACAGGGCCCTGAAGCAATTCCTCCTCGACTCAATTGGTCCCTTTCTTGCTTTGATATGGGAAGGGAAGAGGCGAAATGGGCTGCCAGACAGTCATCATCATGGCCCACCAATACTTGCCCCAGGAAATGAAAAATGAACTGGAAATGAATTTTAAAAAAGGAATTACAATTAAAGGGGGAGGTATATGTCCTTTGTGGAGGAACTTAATCCACATCAGAATTGTTCCTGTGTAGTAGATCTGTAGTAGCTGGATGGCCCAAACCCAGAGGACCCTTCCCATATGTCCCTATTCATATCCTGCAGAGAAGTGGGCAGCTTCAGGGTTGTTACGAATGCCTTGGAGTCCTCCTCCAAGTAACAAAGGCATGAAGAACACATTAGATGACATCCTCGAAATTAGGCTTAGCCATTTCCTTCCTTTATATTTCTTTTTAAAGTAACTGGCAAGGATGCCTTTGGCAGGGATAAATAATAATATAATAATAATTATTATTTATTTGTGTTTCCCTGCCTCTCCCAAAGGATCGAAGCGGGGTTACAGACTACTAAAATCAATACATAAAATCTCTGCCTTCTTGTTTTAATTCTGTACAGCACAATGTTCACGGATGAGGCAAGAACAATGTTAGAAATTGACTGGGGTACATTACTACTATTCCTGCTTTTGGCGACCGCAGCCCTTTGGTTGTTGTGATGAAAAGACAAGAGCAACACTGGTTCTGTGATTCCACACACACTGCTGCAATAATGCAATAATGCAATAATCAAAACCTTAAGGCGAAAGGATCTCAGTTTTTGTGTTTGTTTGTTTTCAAGATTTGTTCAGAGGGTCTTGCCTTTGCCTCCCTCTGAGGCTGAGAGAGTGTGACTTGCCAAAGGTCACCCAGTGGGTTTCCATGGCCAAGTGGGAATTTGAAGCTGGTGGCCAGTGTTGTAGTCCAGTGCTCAAACCACTACACCATGGAGGATATCACACGACTGAAATTGGAAGTATAATCCAGTGTCAGTCTGAATGCAATCATGCATATTCACTTTATTGTGTGAAAGGTTACCACATGCGATCGTTGGCAGTCCGAACACACTCCGAACGCAATTATGCGTCAATCCACAGTTAAGTAAATTTGGTGAACTAGCGAAGTTACAAACCCTGTTCCTAGGCAACTTCATACTCAGTGTGCTGTTGTTTGGTGTGATGTGCATGTCTCCTTTGGGCCTGGTCCCCCCCCCCCAAATCCGTAAGGGGGGTTCCCATGAAGCCACGCTGCAATTCCGCTTCAATTTTACTTCCGCTTGTCCTTCAGCATTGCTGAGGGTGGGACTTCTGCCTGCTAATGAAGAGGCATGGACCAGGAGCTACTGGATAACCGTTATATGTTTTAATGCGACAAGAGTGAATATTTGCTCATTTTAACATGAATAGAGCATGTTCTTTCAACCATTCTTCCTGGCCCCCCGCCAACCTCTTTTGTAAATTGTGGGGTTCCTTGGTTCCTCTCTCTCACTCGCCTAAATATGCTATGCTCCAGTCATCTGGAGTCTCACTGAGCATGCGCAGGTGTACCAATTCACAAGTAAGAACCCACCGATGTGATGGCTTACTTTGCACAGAATCTGGGTCGCGTTCAGGGAAGCCATTACAGCGAATTTAAGGTGTGATAAGGAATCATGTAATTGCGTGAATTTTCGAATTGACCTTGCTATCTTCTCTTTTGAAATTGAGAGCCTCCCGTCCCGTGTGATATCCTCGCATGTTAGCTCTTTCTTTCCCTGTAGGCTCAGGCAAAAGCCAACTGCTGCACCCTCTCCTCGCTTGTGTGTTTTTCCTCATTTACAACTTTGGCCAGTTTGGCCACACTCTGTTGTTTTTTGGGGAGACGTGTCCCAGTTTTCAACTGTAAAAGTTTGGAGTAGGGATCCAGTGATTTCTGCTTCCAGTGCAGGGCAGTTT
>NC_056525.1:248071503-248127817 GCF_019175285.1 Sceloporus undulatus
ATGGCACAGTGGGAGATAATCTCAAGCCTTAAATTTTAGAGGAATGCAGAGTGCAATGAAGTCTGAGTCTATCAACTCTGCTACAATAATAGATCACTCATTGAAAGCACAAATGCAACACACAGCAGAAAAACAAGGTGAAAAACAGCTCCCGGGTACAAGGATTCCTGCATATATACGTAAGCAAAGGTCCAGTAACCAGCTTCTAAATTAGTTCCAGAGCAACAGCTGACAGATTCCTTCCCCAGAGCAAAAGGAAATGGGTCAGGAGCTCTGGGCTGGTTTCATGTAAAGCCATCCATCACAGGGAGTGCTCAGGTGGTGTATTCCTGCATGGCAGAATGGGGTTGGACTGCATGGCCTTTGGGGTTTCTCCTATTATTCTAAAGCCCACAGCTCTGTCTCAGCAAATCTCCAACTCCACTTATGGGGCATGCGCACCCCTAAAATGGTTAACCAAATTGGGCAGACACAGAATGAAAATAAGCAATAGAATCCGAGTGCTGGAAGTCAAACCCTGTTCTGCAATGCAAGGAGACACAATCCAAGCCCTCCCTCTGACAGACAGCCATCCAGCCTCTGTCTGAAAACCTCCAAAAGAGGAAATGCTCACATTTTCCAAGGCAGCGTGTTCTATTATGCTCAAAAGGAGACCGCTTTGATGCCGGTCACTCTGTCTCTGACAGCTCGCACTGAACCTGCCATGGAAAACGTACAGTTTGGCACCACTTTAGCTGCCATGGCTCAATGCTATAGAATTCTGGGATTTTTAGTTCTGTGAGATACTTGACCTTCCCTGTCAGAGAGCTCCGGTGCCCCCAGCAAACTACAAATCCCAATGTTCCCTTGAATGGAAAGTGCTGTCAAATTGCTTTATTTCTGCAGTGCAGTAGCACACCTGGTTCCAGGAACCTTCTGTAATCTGTAAAGAGGGTGCGATAAACTTCTGCCACAGGATTTATGGCCTCCTGAAGGCAAAAACATTGCCATCTGAGAGCTGAATGTTTTCCCACTGGAAATGTTGTGCATCTTTCTGGCTTGACTTGGCATTCATATTCCCATTTCCGGACTTGCTTGGCCAGTATTCCCAGCACAGACCTGAACAGGATGAACCTGGATGACAGTTTTATGATCTGAGGCAGACTCTCTGACTTTCAGGTCCCAGATTTGTGACTTTGAGGCAAGCACCGGGCATCAGTCAGACCCACAAAGCCAAACTATTCCTTTCAACCAGCATTTTGTGATGCAACATAACACAACACAACACCTATTTATTACAGTACAGCAACATATTTCTTGGGAATGTTAACTAATGGCAGGGGAGGGGGAGTTGTGATCTAAAAGCATCAGATCCTGTCTGATTTTGGTCCTGAGCAGGGTCACCCCTGGTTAATACTTGGATGGGACACCACCAACAAATAGCAGGTGCTGTAGGTGATGTTTCAGAGGAAGGAACTGGCAAAACCACCTCTGAGGATTCCTTGCCTAAGAAAACTCAATGAAACTCATGGGGTTGCCAGAAATCAACAGGTGACTTGAAGACACATATACACACACAATAATAATAATAATTTATCTATTTATTTATTACCCGCCTCTTCCCGTGGATTAAGGTGGGGAAAAAGAACCATTAACATATGACATCTTTGAAAACACATCAGTTAAAATAAACATCAATTTAAAAGAACATACTGTACATACAATTTGAAATGACAAGCTACACATATTAAAACAATTCACATGTAAAATTATAATTTAAAAATCACAATATCTGAGTAAGCCTGCCGCAAGAAACTGGTCTTCAATGCTGTTTTAAATCCAGACAGTATATTCAGTTGTTACATCTTGTCTGCCAGGCCATTCCACAGTTTTGGGGCAACTGAAGGAAAAGTCCTCTGGCTAATAGTTGCCAACCAAGTCCTGGTTGACCTGAGTAAATGCCAGCCCTGGTTAGTACTTGGATGGGAGACTGCTAACAAATACCAAGTGTTGCAGGCTATATTTCAGAGGACAGAGTGGTCCAAGCACCTCTGAGGATTTCTTGCCTAAGAAAACCCTATGAAATTCATGGGGTCACCAAAAGTCTATAGGTGAGTTGAAGGGACACATACACACACAGATTGTATCACTAGAAATCATTGGCTGCATGAATTTTAGTAATGCACCCCGGCCAATATAACAAGGTTATTCTTGTCTCATCCGTGTACATTATGCTGTACAGAATTAAAACAAGAAGGCAGAGAGGCATCCCTGCCAAAGGCATTCCTATAAGGGAAGGAAATGGCTAAGCCTAATTTCGAGGATGTCATCTAATGTGTTCTGTATGCCTTTGTTACTTGGAGGAGGACTCCAAGGCATTTGTAACAACCCTGAAGCACCCCACTTCTCTGCAGGATAGTGTCCTCTGGGTTTGGCCCATCCAGCTACTACTGATCTACTACACCACAGCAATGCTGTTGTGGGATAATTTCCTCCACAAAGGACATATACCTCCTCCTTTAATTGTATTTCCTCTTAAAAAATTAATTTCCAGTCCATTTTTTAATTTCCTTGGACAAGAATGTTTGAGCCATGATGATGACTGTCTGGGAGAGCTGAAGGGACACTCTCTGGCCTCATCTATTACTCACTGGCAGCCCATTTCGTCTCTCCCCTTCCCATATCAAAGCAAGGAAGGGACCAATTGAGTCGAGGAGGAATTGCTTCAGGGCCCTGTATTGTTTCTCCCTTCCCTTCCCATCCAGACTAACCTTCAGTCAGAATTTGGCCACCCGAGATTCATGGTGGACTTCCTTTTTTTCCTCCTCCCTCTGCATCTCTTTCCTTTTGTGCTTTGCCTCATGGGGATTGCCTCCTGTTTAGGAGTTCATCACACGGGGGACAATTGGAAGTATAAACAGTGATTAACCCGTGATAATCCCGCAGTTGCGCTACTGGTTTTCACATGACGTCGTGTTCAAAGCACTATTCTCCTGTGAATAACCTGTGATAATCCTGCAATTGTGCTAACGGTTTTTACCGAGTCACCGAGTGCGTTTACATGGCCAAGCCAGGATTTGAATCCTGGTCTTCAGAGTCACAGTCCAGCTCTGAAACTATTACACAATGCTGCCTTAGGCTTATTCACAAGGTTGATCAGGAGACAAATGGTGTAGGAGAAACTATCCCTCATTAATGTCAAGAATCCAGGAAGGCATAGCCCCCGATTGTCCTTATTTGGCTGGCACCGTCCTGATGAATCCTATGTCTATGTTTGCTTTGTTTTTAGAGATCCTGTTGTAAGCCGCTTTGTATTTTGAGATTCTATTGTTTTTCTGCATTGTATTATATTGTTTTTTTCTGCATTGTATTATGTACTGTAATTTTATATTGTTGGCATTTATGATATTGTGTACTGTTTTTCCCTGTGCATTGTTTGCTTTGTATTTTGAGATTTTGTTGTAAGCCGCCTTGATCACACCCTGTGGAAAGGCGGGGTATAAATAAAACTAATAATAATAATAATAATAATAATAATAATGTCACTCTGTCTTTTTCCTTTTCCATATGTTTTTAAAGTGTCCACGTTTCTCTCTCCTCCCACTTCCTTCCTTCGACCTCAGTTTACTTCTGTGGCAAATTGAGACAATGCAAATGGAATCAATGCAGTTCAACACCATTTTAACTGCCATGGCTCCATGCTATGGAAATCTGTGATTTGTAACATGGTAAGATATTTGGCTTTCTTTGCAGAGAGTTCTGGCACCACAACAAGCTACAAATCCACTCTGTGTGTGGTGATTGTGTAGATGAGCCCATGCTCACTGTGCATTGGGGTAACCCAAAGATAAACTGGATTTTCCTGTCCATATAGGTGCGCCCTTCATTAACATGGGATGCTTTGCTTTGGGGGCTCCTCTATAGAAAATGAGGTTCTTTATTTGCTCAGGTGGGGTGTGACCCAAGGTGACCTGAGGCTATTCACAGGTGCAGCTCACTTTATTAAAACAATAGATCAACAGGGAACCAAGTCCATGACATGAAGGCACAATACACCATACGTTAACATGAAAATTGAATCAAACAGTGATCTGAATGGAGATTGCAATCAAGAAACTAGAAGGCTAGGATTGGGAAGATCAGCTGGGAAGGAACTCAACTAGATCATAAAGTGTAAAGATATAATCCTGAACACTAAGATTAAAACCGTCCAAGCCATTCTATCCCCCATCAGCATACACAGATGTGAGAGATGTGCTTTTGTTAAGACAGGCGTACTGTTATTAAGCCATCCTATATCTGTACATTTAATTTTTCATTTCTCCCTGCTGAAATTAATGTTGGTAGTTTTGGCCCAGTTTCTAATCTGTATTCTACTTAAGGTTGAACAGTAAGAAAACAAAAATACTGTAATAACCATGGAAAATGTACATAAATTCAATCTAGATGATGAAGAAATTGAAGTTCCCATACCTTGGATCACTCATTGATCAGAATGGTGACTGCCGTCAAGAAAACAAAAGAAGATTAGGATTGGGAAGGGCAGCTATGAAAAATGAGAGAAATGCCTAAAGTGTAAAGATATTCAACTGAGCACCGAAATTAGGATTGTCCATAGCATCGTATTTCCCAGCATTGTACAGAGATGCAAGAGCTGAACACTAAAGGAAGTGGAGAGAAGAAAATCAACTCACTGGAGATGTGATGCTGGAGAAGAATGCTGAGGATACCGTGGGTGGCCAAAAAGACAAGTAAATGGGCGCTAGAACAGATCAAGCCTGAACTTCCCTGGAAGCCAGGATGACCAAAGTGAGGCTGTCATACTTTGGCCACATCATGAGAAGGCTGATTAGGAAAGACCATGATGCTAGGGAATACAGAAGCCAGTAAGAAAAGGGAGAGAAACAACATGTCAGATGGATAGACGCAGTGAGAGAGGTCACAGGTCTGAATTTGCAGTAAGCACAACAGGAAACTCTCTGGGGTATGATAAGCATATAAAATGGGATAGATAAACCCCAGAAATAAAAAGTTGAAATATACCTCTTTAACAAATGATCATCAAACATAAGCTTTCTATAGCAAAATTTCATCTTATTATATCACAACACAGTCATAAAAATTCCAATATCCTTCATCGTAAGGTGATACTACCTAACAACTTAATGCCTTGGGCAAGATCCAAAAGGGAATTGTGAACAAATATTTCTCCGGCTGCAGCAGAGCTATAGAGAGCCTCCTCCTGGCCTTTAGTCACCCACTAGCAGCCAGTTTCTCTCCTCTCCAAAGGATGCCATGGACCCAGAAATTGGCCAGAATAGCTAAAAAGAGCAGCTGTCCAGCTTGCTTCCCAGACTCCTCCTCAGCCAGAATGAACAAAAGTGAGAAGTGTTCAACTCAGAATGACTTACAAGTTGCTTTTGGGACACATTATTTTTCTCCAAACAACATCACCAAGGCTGTGAACTGCTTTCAGTTTTGAAGAAAGTTTTTATTTGTTTTCACACTGAAGCTTGGATTTCTGAACCAGTTCATGACACTCAGCCAGTAGTACATGAAAATGTTGGGCTTTTCCTAGAAATATAGAGTAGTATAATATTTCATTGGGAAGATTGTTTTCAGCTGCTTAAGAGACAAGAGGAGTTTATCACACGGAGGCAAACTGCTTAAATCCTGTGCAGAAAAAAAACCCCTCAAATGCGGGTTGTTTTTCAGATGTGTTTGTGTAAAGGAGCAATAACACAACATTAACTCGAATGGAAAGTCACCAAAACCCACTCCTATTTACCTTCAGAAGTTCCCGAAAGTAGAAAGGAGTGAGTTTGGGCAACTTTCTATTTGGGTTCATGTTGCATTATGTCTCCTTCACATAAACGTCGTCTGAAAATCTACCCGCTTTTGTGGGTTTTGTTCACTTTTTGTTCAGTTTAACCCCTGATGTCATTTGAAAATCTACCTGCTTTTGCAAGGTTTTTCTAGTTTAAATTCAGTGTCTGCATGGGATCCGTCCCGTGTGACAAACTCCTAGCATGCGGAGCAATGGATGCAAACTCCAGGAAAAGATTCCCCCAAAACATTAGGAAGAGCTTCCTGAGGGTAAGAGTTGTTTAATAAGCTGCTTTGGGAGATGGCAGAGTCTCCTTCTTTGGAGGTTGGCCACAGGGCAGGATTGCTTGGATTGTGTCTTCCTGCATGGCAGAAGGGGTTGGATTGGATGCCTTTGGAGTCTCCTCCAACTGGAGGATTCTGTGACTCCATGAAACAGGCTGCTGCCCAGAAAGAGGCCTCGCTGTTCTTTTAATTAAATTCCAGGCTCATTAAGGGGCACACTTTAGCTCTGTCTGTACAGCAACTGCTTGCAAAGGGCTTTTTTTATTTCACCTGGCAATGATGGTGTTGGCCTTTGGGGACTCCTCCCCAGCCGGCCTCTCCTTGGCACTCCTTCTTTGCTCTGTGTAAGGAAACCTCAGCAAGCCAAGGTTCCCTGGGGGGCAAGTGCCATCTACTGACAGCTGTGGTTAGTAAAGAAGGGCAAGGATGTTTTCTGAGCATTTGGAGAGTCCTGTATCTAAATTCAGCTCCCCTGATTCTGTCCCCAGGATGGAAACTCCTAAGTCACTTCACTGGGGCTTTCCCTATAAAACCCACAGCACAAAACTGCCCTTTCTATGTGGCAGAGTCCTAGAAGAAGTAGACTCCACCACTCTCCAAGGAAGGAGTGTGTTCCGCTTATGAACAGCCCTTACTGTCAGGTCAGGATGTTCCTCCTGAGGTTGAGCTGAAATCTCTTTTCCCGGAGCTTGCATCCATTCATCCAGGTCCTGTTCTCTGGAGCAGCACAAAACAAGCTTGCTCCCTCCTCAATATGACATTCCTTCAAATATTTAAACAAGGCTATCATATCACCTCTTAACCTTCTCTTCTCCAGGCTAAACATCCCCAGCTCCCTAAACCTTTCCTCATAAGGGATGGTTTCCAGACACTTCACCATTTAGTCACCCTCCTTTGGACATGCTCCAGTTTCTCAGTGTCCTTTTTGAATTGTGGTGCCCAGAACTGGACACAATATTCCAGGTACCACAATTCAAAAAGGATGTTGAGAAACTGGAGCATACCCAATGGATGGGTCTAAAATGGTGAAGAGACCTGACAAAAGACCTCTCTAGGAATCTCCAGGTCCTCCAGTGCAACTCTTTGATCAACATCTGCCAGAAGCTGACTATAGAATCATGCTGGAGGACCTACAAATGCCCAGAAAAGTGTTTTCTCTAGGAAGTTCTAGGTTCTCCATCACAATTCTAGGGTCAACTTGTGGCAGAGTTGCACTGGAGGACCTGGAGATGCCTAGAGAGAATATATGATTCAAAACCACAAATAATCAAATCCGCAAAAGTCAAAACCACAAATGTGGAGGCCATCTGTATATCCACAAATTCCAGTCCATTGAATAGAGACAATGGTTTCCTGGCATATTACACATATTATAGCACCAGTTAACATTTCAGGGCATTCATGAGGGCACACTTGACCAGTGCTTCACTCTTGGCCAGCGCTTGACCAGGACTTTCTGGTTCCTAGTCAGCATCACACTATTTCCCAATAATTCTCAAAACCATTCATATAGTTATCTACGCATCTTGGCTTTAGGCAACATCCTTCTGCCTGACTTTGTCCCCCAATGACCATCTACCATTGTTAACACTAGACTTGTCACTTCATCAGTCAGAACATAGTAACCTCCAAATAGATCAAGGAAAGTAATATGACAATATAAAGATACCAAAAAAATATTTGTTCAATAGTCCAGACTATTTATGAAGCACCAATTTTAGGTGTTTCAAAGAGACAGGCAACACACAATGTGGTATACAGTAGACAAATCTGAACAATAGATTCCACAATGACAGAATATATGTCTACATAGAGCCCAGATGTGATTACAATAATGATCCAGTGTCTCAAACAAAATGATGATGATGTCCATTCCCAGGACCTTCAACCGGACGATTTGACCCGATAGGTCTCCCTCAGATTGGTAAGTTCAGTCAATATTATAATATTTTTAATTTTTCATTCACAGGGACTACACAGTAACTGACATCTATACTAATAAACACACACACACACACACACACACACACACACAAAACCTAATAGGGATATGTTTTATATTTGAAACCATAAGATATTATCTAAATAAAATTGCTTATAGATTCAGAATCAAATATATAATTAGAATTTAGGATAATAATATTATATTTATTTTAGCGCCCCAGATGGTTAGGAGAAATAACATTAACCACACAACATGACTACTTGGATGTAATATAAGTTTGGTATATTTTTTCACACCAAATATGAAGTGTAATAAAAATATACAATACTATTGTTCTAATTTGTCAGTTCAATTGTGTGTTGCATGTCTCTTTTGAAACACCTAAAATTGGTCTGTTTGAGGTGTCATAATCTTGATTATTGGCCAAATACATTTTTTGGTATCTATAGTTTCATGGTACTTTCCTTGATCTATTTGTTTGTAACTGTCGAAGAGATGAGTGCTGGGGATTCCTCCTGACTCTTGTCCCTTCATCGCCATACCCAAAGTTTTGCATTTCTTTTGCTGTTCTCACTCCCAGCCTGTGCACATATAATATCTGTTTAAAAATAAAACAAAACACAAGTATGTTTTTGGCCCTTTACTCCATGTATCTGAGTAAGTAGACTCAAGCTTATGAAAAACTCATGCTACTAGCTTCTTTCTTTCCCTAGGCAACTTGAAGGCACATACACACACAATTCCAGGTTCCTGTAGCCATAGATATCAAGTCTGGCAGGAGAATTCCCTGCTGGGCTTTCTTCACAAAGGAGATGAAAAATAGGCCATCAAAGTGACTCCCAGGTTGAGGAAGAACCAAGCGACCCTAAAAGTCCAAACTGTTCCTTTCAACTAGCATTTGTTGATTAAAGGCAGCAGCCATTTACTGAAACAGAGAACTAAAGGTGCTCCCTAATTACTGGGAATTGTTAATTAAGGGCTGCGTAGGCTGCAGATCCTTGCAGGACACTTGCTGCTATGTCTTCTTTCTGGAATATCCCAGACTTGGCTCCCTTCCTTCTCTTGTCAGGAACCAGGCTTGCTTGGGTAGAAATTAGGCATCCTGGAAGCTGTACTTAGGGCAGAAAAATGGGCTGTACAGATCCAGGAGCGGAGACACCTGGCTGAACAAAACTAGATTTGAAAGGGATCTAGGATCTAGGAGTCCACGTGGACCACAAGTTGAACATGAGTCACACAAGAATGACAAGAAACTTTGATGAGAAGTCAAAGATTTTCATGGCTGGCATCCATGGGTTTTTTTGTGTGTGTGGGATTTTTGGGCTATGGCCGCGTTCCTACCCAAAAGATTAGATAGCGTTTGGGGGGGGAATCTGAAAAATAAATATTTTACGAAACAAAGGTGCTGCAACATCTCCTGCAATTCTATAACTAAAACTGAGGCTGTGGCCTCAATCGTATTGGTAGTCATAGAATAATAGAATCATAAAGTCATGGAATTTGAAGAGACCCCAAGGGTCATCCAGTCCAGCTCCATTTTGCCATGCAGGACGACACAAGCCAAGCACTCTTGACAGATGTCCATCCAGCCTCTAGACCTCCAAAGAAAGAGTCTCCATCACTCTCCAAGGCAGCCTCTTCTTCGGTCTAACAGCTCTTACTGTCAGAAAGTTCTTCCTAACATTAAGGTGGGCGTCCTTTCTAATGGGATTTATGTAAATGTTGCATCTCCATTCCAATATTGATTGAAGGGGGCTGCTCTAGAGTGGACTTATGGCTGCATCTACACTGCAGAACTAATGCATGTTGACACCACTTTAATTGCCATGTCTCAGTGCCATGGAATTTTGGGACCTGCAGTTTTGTGAGATATTTAGCTTTGTTCTGGTGCCACGACAAACTACAAATACCAGGATTCCATAGCATGGAGTCAAACTGCCTTAATTCTGCAATGTGGCAGCAGCATTTGGGTCTTCCCAGTCGCTGCCATAGCCACAGAAAGCTCTGCTTGCCCAAAGAGAAGGAGGCAGCCAGCAATTGCAAGAATTGGCCTGCAATACCTGTCTGTCAAGAAAAACAATCTCACAGCTTCTAGTATAGTTTTGCATATATTCACGAGCCAGGACACTCAGCTCCTATTCATTGCAAACACCTTCTTCATACAATTGGAGAGGAGACTATATATATCACCAGACGGTCAACACAAAAATCAGATAGACTACATAATTGAAAGCAGAAGATGGAGAAGCTCTATTCTTATGGTGAAAACTAGACCAGGTGCAAAGTGCTGTAGTTCATGAACTACCCAGCTAGTCAACTACCAAGTACCAACTAGTCAACTTCCAACTAGTCAGCCCTCTGTATCCATGAATTATTTATCCATGAATTCAAGCATCCATGGTTTGAAAATATTCTTAAGACATATACATTCCAAAAAAGCAAACCTTGATTTTGCCATTTTATATAAGAGAGTCTCCTTCTTTGGAGGTTTCTAAACAGAGGCTGGATGGCCATTTCTTGGGGGTGCTTTGATTGAGAGTTCCTGCATGGCAGAATGGGGTTGGACTGGATGGCCCTTGGGGTCTCTTCCAATTCTGTGATTGTATGCTTCGATTGTGAGTTGCTGCATGGCAGAATGGGGTTGGACTGGATGATCCAACTCTACAGCTCTATAATTCAATGAAAAGAGAGATAGGAACTCTGGTTCCAGAGAAGGTGCAGAGGTGATATGATGGCCCTGTTGAAGCATTTGAAGCAAGTGCCAGAACCACCCAGCAATTCATTCTCACCTGGCCAGAAAAAGCACCTGGCAGCATGTGGCACATCTCCCTGAGCCAAATTTCTCAGGCGCTGGTGACTGGCCAGGAGACAGGGATGGAGGAGGAGAAGGAGGAGCCTTCCTGAAGCTTCTAGACCCATCTCCCTTAGGCTATAAAAGGGAGAGCAGCAGTGCACCGGTTTTCAGCTCTCTTGTTTTGCGCAAAGCCTTTTCCATTGCGCAAAGCGGGCGGGCCATGGCGGGCTACCAATCCATGCCAGAGGGCTGGGTGCCCCCTTTTTGGGTCCTGCAGGCCCCCAAGGAGAGCCCTGCGTGGCTGCACCACCAGGGCCCTTTGCATGGGGGCTACCGAGGGGTGGCAAGTGGGGGCCCCCAGCACCTCTCCAACTTTGCGCACCAGAGGAGCCCCTTGGAAGCGATGGAGAGGCTGCGGATGGTGCTCCTTGACGTCTACCCAAGGCAGGAGGGCCAGGGGGCCAGGAGGGCCACTAGCCATGGCCAAGGGCTGGGGGTACCCAGGGCCAGGCAGGAGCCCCGCCGCCTCTGGCTGGATATGTCGGGCTTCTCGGCGGAGGAGCTGTCGGTGAAGCTGGAAGGGAGGCGGCTCTCAGTGGTGGGCCAGCGGGGACAGTCCCTACAGCTCCGCAGGGAAGTGATGCTGCCCAGGGACACCGACCTGGAGGCTGTGGCTTGCTCCTTGGGTCCTGATGGCAGGCTCTGGGTGGAAGTGCCTCGCCTGGCCTTGCCCTCCCCAACTCAGCATCAAGAGAGGCATGTACCCATTGCCCTGAGCCGCACCGATGAGGCCAATGGAGGAGAGCACAAGTAACAAGGCGCCAGCCCTCCAGGGAGCCAGCCAAGAGGCCCAAAAGGGCACCCAGGTGTCCCCCCTCAGTCTCTTGCAAAGGTTGCTATGATTCATCTAGAAATAATTCAGTTTGACACCACTTTAACTGCCACAGCTCCATTCTACAGACTGCTGGGATTTGTAGCTTGTTGAGGCACCAGCACCCTTTGGCAGAGAAGGCAACTTGTAAAACTATAAGTCACAGGATCTCATAGGCTGGAAGTACAGCACTTAAAGCAAACTGCATTATTTTGCATTTCTCCATTGCATTATTAACCTTACAAGTTTGCTATTTTAAGTTTTGTATTTCCCTTCCCCTCCTATTGTGATCCTGAGAAAATGTTAAGAAATGAGAGTCTGCTGTTTTCTTACATGGCAGTTACTGTACTTTATAAAAACCATGTTTGTACCGAGCAACTGAAAAAAATGTATTCTTGGCTTTTTAACTAAAACGTGTTACTGTCTCTAATTTGTTCCTTGGGAATGTTTCCTTTGTCATTCCTTTAATGTTGCTTGTGACTGTTTTGTATTGGATTTTTTAAAACTGCATTTTAATCTTGAGAAATCAGGAAATCTGCACTGCTTTCACTTGGCAATTGGCTTGTTGTACTCTTCTTAGATTTATGGCTTTTCCCGTCTTGAAAGGGCGCTGTTCCTCCTGGGTGCACATGAGTTGTGCGGTTTTGTTTTGTTTTTACACAAAAGTATAACTGGCTTTTATTTCTTTCTTTTAAAATGACAGGCTCTTTTTAGTATCCTAAATGGCACTGAAATAAGTAGTTGGGGGAGAGGGGGAGGTACAGGGGAGATGAACCCATAGAATCCTAGAGTTGGAGGAGACCCATCACACACCATGGAGGGCAGCAAACACTGTTGCGGTTCTTACACACAAAATCCATGTAGTGTGTTCAGAGGGGTTCACAATGCTGTTCATCAGTCCAACTCCCTTTTGCCATGCAGGAACTCACAATCAAGGCACCCCGATAGATGGCCATCCAGACTCTGTTTAAAAACCTTGAAAGAAGGAGACCCCACCACTCTCAGAGGCAGCGTCTTCCACTGTCTTACCAGCCCTTACTGTCAGAAAGTTCTTTCTCATATTGAGGTGGAATCTCTTTCCCTGTTGTTTGCATCGATTGCCCTGGGTCCTAGTCCCTGGAGCAGCAGAAAACAAGCTTGCTCCATCCTCAGTGGGACATCCCTCCAAATATATGACATTCCTTCAAATATTTAAACTTACCCAATTCCCTAACTCACTCCTCATAGGGCTTTTGGTTTCCAGACCTTTCACTTTCTCTGGGAGCTGACATTTGCTCTTCTTCCTGTCATTACCAATAAGAAAGAGAGAGCTTCAAATTAATTCTGTAATGCCAAACTCACAGAATGATGCCTGGCCTTCTATGTGTCACATTCTTCAAAGTGCCTACCTTGTACATTTTGGAACTGACCACCTCCTCAGACACTGTGTCCACATGGGCAAAATATCACATCCTTCCTATCTTTGCAACTCAGGGTCCACTACTGGGTTCTGGTGCAAACTGTCAGGATGACATCCAGCCACTGCATCACTGAACCCACCATATGCCCTCTTTGTTGTTGTGTGGCTTCAGATCATTTCAACTTCTAGTAATCCAAAGGCGAACCTATCATGGGGTTTTCTTTGCAAGGTTTGTTCAGAGGGGGGTTGCCATTGTGTTTGCCTGAGGCTGAGAGAGTGTGACTTGCCCACAGCCACCCAATGGGTTTCATGGCTGAGCTGGGAATCTGTCCCTAGTCTCCAGATTCATAGACCAACATTCAAACCACTATGCCATGCTGGTACCATCCCCTCTTACACCAATTTCAAAACCTCTCACCTTTTGCTTCAATTCTTCTGGAGCCCACCTGCCATTGGCACCAAAGCAAGTTGCTCCCTCTGAGATCAGAATGAAGCAGCCAGCCATATGATCAGAACTGAGTGCCTTGTTTTTGGCCTTGGTCGGAACAACCTGTGACAACAGAGAACAGGACACATGTGCCAACAGCCACTCCCGGTCGCTCCAGAGTGTCAGGTAATGGTGGGGAACCTCAGGGCATCCCTGTGTCCAGAATACTCCAAGCTGCTCTTGGAATATTCTGTGTGCATACACCACCAGAGATATCTCTTGTATGTGCCACCTCAAACATTTCCTAGGATTCCACTGAAAAATCAAGTCCAGCTCTCATGCTGTTTGATTGAATCACGTGTAAATGGTAGCATGAATCCTGAACCTCACTAATGACTATACCATTGAATTATGAAGGCCAACTGACCAGTTAGAATCATAGATGTGGAAGAGACTCCCAAGAGCCATCCATTCTAACCCCCTTCTGCCATGCAGAAAGACACCATGAAAGCACCCCAACATATGGCCACCCAACCTCTGTTTAAAGACCTCCAAAGAAGGTTAGGAATGATTCAGTAGTTTTAATTTAGTCGAGAAGAATCAATAGGAATCAGGTCTCTTACGTTTCCCTTCACTGCCTCTGTTCATACATTCATTATTTTGTACACCTTGGAGTCTGCGATTTATCCAGAGCAGTGCTGCTTAAGGTATCTGATGTGAGAGACCAGCAGGGTTTCCTCTCCCACAAAAGGTGCCAGGGACAGGCACCATATTTGGGCCCATCGACTATGGTTACTGCACATACTCATGAATACGTCTAGAAATTTTAATCAAAAAATTGACCCAAAATACCTGGGTCGGCTTATCCACAGATCAATGTAGCTACTGTACTTTAATATATCTGGAATTGAGTGATAAAAGGTGAGAACTTAGTCCATCCTGTGAGCACCAAAAAGAAGTATGGTTCACCTCTACTCTCTCATCCATCCAGCCTTTAGGATGAGCACAAACAATTATGCTTGCCAGAATTTTCTAAGTTCTTTGGCATCATTTTCCTTTGCATCATCATTTACATCCTTTGTTACATGCCCCAAAGGTTTACCCTTGACTTATCCATGGGTCACATTAAAATCCATAATTTTGGCCCCAATAGATGGTCATCTAGTGTAAGTTCTTTGTGTATTTCTGCACAGCAGAAGGGGGTTGCATAGCTTTTGGGATCCTTTCCAGTGAGTCTATACAGGACCCAGGATGCCATAGGCTGCAACCAGGACAAAGTCGAATCATAATGTAAAGGGATCTTGTAGCATCTTTGAGCAAAAGATGGAGTATAGGCCCATAAAGGCCGGCCTTGGGATGGATTTGGAGCATGGCATCCTCATGACGCATGTCCCAATTCTGCTCCGATGGCGTCGTGTCACACCGCACAGCGTGTGGCATCACAGCACTCCTCTGGTGCTGCTTCTGGACAATGCAGCACTGAAGGAGTGTTGTAAAGCCGTGGCTATCACGCACCCTGCAAAAAGGCCAGATTGGGGCTGCGGCATGTGGTTGCTGTGGTCCCAATCTGGCTGCAAAAGGGGTGGTCTGCACAGCCCCTTAGTCCACTTCCTCAGATGCATCAACTGCCTAGCTTTGCATGCTGATACTGAATTTTGGAATCATAATATAATTATATAATGTAAAAGGGCTCCAGGAGAAGCTGCTCAGTGATTTCTTGAAATGCTCCATGTGAACATGAGCCGATTATATTTATCTAGAGGTTAGGAGGAAACTTTTTCTGCAGATGCCCAGAGGTACCAGAATTGATGTTCCTTGCCTGATCCCTAGAACAGAAAACCAGTTTGCTGGCTCCGCAGTGGCGCAGCCTGCCAGCTAAGTTGTTTTCTCTCCATTAGTAAGTAGCCTATTTTGCCCCATGGGCTCCAAAGGGATTTGAAAGCCAGCCTTTGCACATTTTTGTCTGCCAGGCCTATGTAATCTGGGCAAGCACAGCTAATTCTGTAGTCTGCAGCACAGAACCAAAGAGGTGAAAAGTTTAGGATGTTGCTTTCTACAGATGAAGGCAAGCTTAGAAAAATAAAATTATTAGGCTCTGGTGCGATCTTGTGGCAAAATGAGGCATTGGCATGTACTTTCCTCTCCTGCCTGATTTTGGTTGCATCTACACTGTAGATGCACTATATATATATATATATATATATATATATGTGTGTGTGTGTGTGTATATATATATATATATGTAGATATCTACACTATACAGTTGCACACCGTATTGCTCAGTGCTATGAAATTCTGGGATTTATTGTTTTGTGAGGTATTTAACCTTCTGTCAGAGCACTCTGGTGCTACAACAGACCAAAAATCCCTGGATTCCATATTTTAGCCATGTCAATCAAAGCGGTGTCAAACTGCATTAATTTGGCAGTATAGCAGCAATCTCAGAATTGTTTGCTCCGAGTACGAATTATGGCTGTTTCCAAGCATAGGCAAGCTCCAAATGAAGGTGGTCCTTCATTAAGTTCCTTCATAGCTGCCCTTCCAAATCCAAGTCTTTTTCAGATTCCTTGACTGCCATCTCCTTAAGTCTCTCCTCATAGAGCTTGATGGTTTCCAGACCTTTCACCATTTTAGTTGCCCTCCTCTGGACAAGCTCCAGAATCTCAACATCCTTTTTGAATTGTGCTGCCCAGAACTGAACAGAGTATTCCACAGTAGGCTTAAGGAGCTGGGGATGTTAACCTAGAGAAGAGAAGGTTAAGACGTGATATGATAGCCCTGTTTAAATACTTGAAGGGATGTCATTTTGAGAAGGGAGCAAGCTTGTTTTCTGCTGCTCCAGAGACTAGGACCCGGAGCAATGGATGCAAGCAGCAGGAAAAGAGATTCCAGCTCAACATTCAGAGGAACTTCCTGACAGTAAGGGCTGTTCAACAGTGGAAGACAGTGCTGCCTTGGATGCTTTGATTGTGGGTTCCTGCATGGCAGAATGGGGTTGGACTGGATGGCCCTTTTTGGGATCTCTTCCAGCTCTATGGTTCTATAGCCAACCAGGACATCCATCTCATCCAGCAGAGAGTGACGGGAGCCTTTAGATAATATTACTATGTGCACCATCCCACCTCTTAACCTTCCTTGTGGTGGAGGAAATAATCCTTTAGCCAGCGTTGGAGAAAACTCACTTGCTCATTAAGTCATAATATATAGGCTCATAAAATCAGGCATCAGTTGTTGGGAGTTTCAGTCTCTGCAAGGGAGCAGAGTGCTCCTCTACAGCCCAGAAGCCTGTTGCTTGGGGACAATTTTTCCTTTTGTTAAAAAACAAAACAAAAACAACTTGCAATTTTAAGTTAAAAAGCATCATTTATAGCAGGTAGGGAAGTTCTCTGTGAAATCTCTTGGGGAAAAAGGAAGCATAATTTATCGTAGGTGGCAGTCCTCTGCTCTGCACTTGACGGAAAGAAGCTATCCTCTTGTAGGGCAAATGACAGCCATCACTGGAGTGGGACCAGACGTGTCAAAAGATGCTGTTACTGCTGTTGTATTTTATTAATACAAAAAAGGTGGGGGGGGGGGCAGAAGAATGTTTCCCAGTTCATGAATCTTTTTTAAAAAGCCACACACACAAGGTACAAGTCAAGTTTGGGCAGGGTTTCAAAGCCCACCCTTCCCGCTCATTTCAAGCCAAATGGTTGTTCCCCCTGGGATAAGGCCTTCCTATGCCTCTAGGAACTCATAGATCTGATCTTGATCTTCGTTTTCTTTCAGGAAACCAACATAAACCAGGAACCGCAAGAAAGAGGTAGTTAGCTTCATGGACGTTACCTGGACCCTGGTTAAGGTTGAGAAGAAAAAGAAAGAGGAAGAGGTCAGCATCAGTCCATTCAGAATCTTCTCTTTTTCAGGGTAAACATACACAGGTTCCTTAGTCATTTATTTATTTATTGAATTTATACCCTGCTTTTCTCCCAAGATAGGATTCAGAGAGGCTTACTATATTTTTTTTAAAAGATCAAGCTAAAATTCACCTCCAAATTTTTTAAAAAGAATTAAACAGTTTTATTTAAAAACATGATTAAAAATACAACATTTAAGACATAATTTCCAATGAAGGTTTTAAAAAATACAGCACACCACTCTAAATACACACTGTTTTTGTTGTTTGCCTTCAATCAATTTTAGACTTATGGCAACCTTCAGGCGAACTTAGGTTGGGGTTCACTTGGCAAGATTTGTCCAGAAGGGATTTGCCTTTGCCTCTGCCTTCCTCTGAGGCTGAGAGAGTGTAACTTGCCTAAGGTCACGCAGTGAGTTTCCAATTCTTGTTGTTGTGTGCCTTCAAGTTATTTCTGACTTATGGCAACCCAATGGCCCCATGACATGATGTTTTCTTGGCAAGTTTCTTCAGAGGGGGTGTCCCTTTGCCTCCCTCTGAGGCTGAGAGAGTGTGTCTCACTCAAGGTAGTCCAACACTCAAACCACTATGCCATGCTCCATAAATAAAATTCAAAGGCCTGCTTGGATAAAAATGTCTTCATCTGCCAATGGCAAAAAAGCAAGGAAGGGGCCAAGCCGACTTCCCATTGAAGGGAATTCCACAGTCTGGGCACAGCCTCAGAGAAGGCTCTCTCCGAAGTCCTCGCTTGCCATACCTATGAAGATGGTGGGGCTGACAGAAAGCCCTCTCCTGCAGACCTTAAAGCTCATGCTGGCTTGTATAAGAAGATACGGTCTTTCAGACAGTCTGGTTCCAGCCTGTGCAGGGCCTTAAAGGTCAAAACTAGCACTCATGAAGCATGGTTTCCAGATCTCTCATTGGTTGCTCTTCTCTGGACATGTGCCAACTTCTTTTGAGGCTACACAGTTACCAAGTAAACTAGTACAATATGGCACAAGCACAACCATCCTGTTCTAGGATAGAGCACTACTTACCTGAGTGCAAACTCAAAGAGGAAGCCATCCCAGGCTGCACGGATCCAGCGGAAGAGGAAGCTGTTGCTAATGCCACTGGACCTTTGGCTAATGGTATGGCTCCAGCACCTCACTGCACTGTTGAGAGAAAAGATGGCCATGTGTGAATGCTAGTGGCCCAAGGATAAAATCTTGGAGGGCAAAATCAGTACCCTGGTGGACCCTTCCTCCTTGTGCTTTCTCGCCTAAGTAGGAACCACCCAGATCAAATAAGAGCTGGAATGCTCTTGATGTTTTAGGCATATGTAAAGCCTAAATATCCTAAACGCACTAGATCCCATCTGCTCTTAGAAACTAAGCAGGGTCAGCCCTGGTTAGGACTTGGATGGGAGACAACCAATGAATCCCAGGTGCTGTAGGTTGCATTTCAGAGGAAGGATGTGGCAAAACCACCTCTGAGGATTTCTTGCCTAAGAAAACCCTATGATGCCAGTAACAAAAAGGCTCAGAGCCTTATTGCATGAGAAAGCAAAGAGGAAATGGAACAAGGGAGCAGTGGTTTCCTCCATGCCTTACTGCATGATGTCGGTAATAATAATAATAGGTAGTGCTTCAGTCATCAGCCTGCGGGAGATGGTAGTAAAAGCACATCTTTTTTCTAGCTGGAAAACTCCACTTGACAAAAGACATGCTTTTCCGATTGTCTCCTGCATGAAGGGAACTGAAGAACTACAATGTAATATGCAGTAAGATGTGGAGAAAGCTGCTACTCTCTGGCTCCATTTCCACTTCCTTTTTCTTGTGTGATAAGACTCCAAGTGCAAGCCATGTCAACAGAGGAGTCCCACATCTTTTTCCTGCCACTGGGCTTCATGTTCCAGGACCAGCTCAGTGCTGTTACAGAGGTGCAAGGAAGGCAGCCAAGATTCCTTGGGTTGTCATCCATGTAGAAAAAGCACCACTTGCTCTTGCATCAGCCTCTTCTTTCCACACAGCAAAGTCTAGGCCCATTCTGAGGCTTTCAGTCTGGGGTACAGCTGACCAAAGGGGTCACTTGCTCTTCCAACTCTAGCACAGAGAAAGTCAGAGTTGGGTGCAAAGGCAGAAAAGGAACCTTTGTGAAGTTGTTTTTTACCTACAGGCTGGAATCCTCTTGCCTCAGCAGGGTTTATCCTAGCTACCGCAGTGCCACTTTATTCCTCTTTGGTTAGACCTCACATGGGATATTCAACCCCTTCTGCTTTGCAGGAATAACTGCCTTGAATCCCACTGTGGGAGAAAGGTGGGATATAAATCTTGGAAATAAATAAAATAAAATAATCATTGTGTCCAGTTCTGGGCACCACAATTTGAGAAGGATGTGGACAAGCTGGAGCATGTCCAGAGGAGGGCAACAAAAATGGTGAAAAGTCTGGAAGCCACCAAGCCCTATGAAGAGCGGCTTACGGAGCTGGGTATGCTTAGACTGGAGAAGAGGAGGTTCAATCAGGGGTGACATGATAGCTATGTTTAAATATTTGAAGGGATGTCACACTGTGTGAGGATGGAGCAAGCTTGTTTATTGCTGTTCGAGAGACTGGGACATGGAGCAATGGATTCCAACTATGGGAAGAATCATAGAATCATAGAGTTGGAAGAGACCGCAAGGGCCATCCAGTCCAACCCCCTGCCATGCAGGAAATCCAGATCAAAGCATCGCCGACAGATGGCATCCAGCCTCTGTTTGAAGACCTCCAAGGAGGGAGACTCCACTACACTCCGAGGAAGTGTGTTCCACTGTCGAACAGCCCTTACTGTCAGGAAATTCCTCCTAATGTTGAGGTGGAATCTCTTTTCCTGCAGCTTGCATCCATTGCTCCGGGTCCTAGTCTCTGGAGCAGCAGAAAACAAGCTCGCTCCCTCCTCAATATGACATCCCTTCAAGTATTTAAATAGGGCTATCATATCACCTCTATTGGTGGAGTCTCCTTCTTTGGAGGTTTTTGAACAGAGGCTGAATTGCTATCTGTCACAGGGAATGCTTTGTGTATTCCTGCAAAGCAGAAGGGGTTGAACTGGATGGCCCTTGGGGTCTCTTCCAACAATATGATTATACTTTTTATAGTGCACCAGAAGGAGGAACCCCAGTGGCTAGAATCCCGTTGGTGATATACACATGTGTAATGTGGAATTACACACATGTCCATGTACCAGGAGTGCATGAGGAAGATCAACAGGGCCTGGCAACTGATAAACCAGACCTTTCAGCTACATAATATATTGTTGTGAACCTCCCCACCTTTTGGCCATGATGTAGTAGCGGTCCACGGGGGTCCCTAAGGCCACATTGATGCCCCTCACAGTGTTGATGTTGCGGAAGACAAGCAGCATAGAACGAGGAAGGTCCTTCAGGACTTGCATGATCCGGTCGAAGCGGTTCTTGGCCATGTCCTGCATGTAGGCTGTCTCCTCTCGCGTCAACACATTGGAGAGTGCCAACTCCGCCATGTTGATGGGCCGCTGCAGCAGGATCTCACAGAACAGAAAGTAATCTTCAGCTGAAAGGAGGGCAAGAACAAGAAATGAGGTGTGGACAGCCTAAGACAAGGGAGCTGGACACTGGAAATATTTTAGTCAAATCTTGCCTTTGGCATGAGCCCCATGAGCAACTTTAAGAAGGCTACTGTAAATTGGCCAGGAAGCACTCAGCAGCAGCTAGGGAGAGAGAAATGAGGTTGCACTTTTTGATCTTTCATAGGTCTGAAGTCTGGAAGAGCAGCCTTGTACTTCTTCCACCAGGTGCAGCTGAGCACTGCTGCTCTGCACCCTTGTTCTCACAGCTGTCTAAGGTGAGGAGAGAGAGCATCTGGGCCACAGCAGGGAGGGGTGCTGTGCATGCAAAACATTATGCTTTCCATGCCGAGATACAAATTCTCACTCAGCTATCTTGATGTTGAAGTTTTTCCCAATATTGCAATGGCAGATGGACAACAGCCAGGCATAGGTCCAAACCTCCAACACAAATTAGTGATTGGATGCAGGCCTCTCCCTCAGGAAAGGTCCCCTTGTTCCCCTTACTTAGCAGGCAACAGCTATCCTCCCAGACTTTTATGTAACTATGCTGCAAGATACTTCCAGGGGTAGCCGTGTTGGCCATATAGCAACATACAGTATCATTCAAAATCCAAAAGATAGTGATACCCTTTTTGGACCAACCAAAACGCACACCATACATGTTGCAAGCTTTTGAAACTCCACTGAAGGAGGAGGTGGGATGAAGGTGGAAATGCCCAAATGCATGAATACCCTTCCATACCATCTGAACTAAGGACTACAACATCTAGAGCAAATGCAGGACTATGACTAACATTGTAAAAAACAAACAAACAAAATCTCTTCTGTATCATCTAAAACACCTTTGACTGATGAAGAAGCCAGTGGAGCTTTGAAAGTTTGCGACATGTATAATGTGTATTTTGATTGTCTCAATAAAGGTATCATTATCTTGTGGATTGTGGATAATACTGCACTAACACTGGAAGACATTTATGCTCTGTCGATGCTCTCTGCACCAGAGAGCATCTGGACCATAGCAGAGAGGAGACAGCACTATCCTCCCAAGAGGAACAGAATACCAGAATGCCTGATCTCGCAGTGGGGAAGGATGGAGATCTAACCCCATTGAAGCATAATTGGGAACACTTGAACTGTACCAGTTCACTCCTAGTACATCATCCTAAGTCCCAGCACTGTCCTCCACTCCATCTACCTTTCACTCCCAGCTGCTTGGAGTAGAACTCCATCTTGCTGTTGTCCCGCAAAATGATGGCCCGCCAGAGTTTGCAGAGGGCTTCCCGTTCCCTGGGAGAAACACAAGGATAGTCAAAATGTTAAGGGAGTTTTAATGACGGATGTTTGTGTTCCCTTGATAACTAAGGAAATTAGTCAGTCTGCTGAGAACTGACTGGTTTGTACTAACATCACAGACTGGAGCAAAAGCTGGACTTAATCGATCACCACATCAGCAGATTTATTTATTGATTTAACTTATCCTGCTTTTCTCTCCTGGCAGGGCTTGCAAAAAAGTTCAAAACCAGATACAGGTTGAGTCTCCCTTCTCTGAAGGCTTGGGACCAGAAGTGCTTTAGATTTCAGATTCATTTTCAGATTTTGGAATATTTGCATATACTTAATGAGGTATCTTGGAAGTGGGACTGAACACTAAACATGAAATTCATATATGTTTCATATACACATAGCCCAAAGGTAATTTTATATATAATATTTTTAGTATTTTTTTTATGAAACAAAGCTTGTGTGACCCATCAGAAAACAAAGGTATCACAATTTCAGCCACCCATGGAAACAGTTGTGCATTTTGGAATATTTTGGAATTCCAGATAAGGGAGATTCAACCAAGGGCTAGCATTCTGTTACATTTTGATATTGTTAAGTTAGACTTGGGATAATGGAACTGCTTCAAATTTTCATTTCCAAGTGTGGTACTATTGCCACACCCACAAATGACCCTAAAGTCTACTTTAAAAGCCAGTCAGTCATTTGGAGCAACAGAGGTCTTTTCTGCTGGAGAGCCAGGTCCTCAAGGATGACATGGCCAGCCCCTTCACCAGCAAGCGAGGTTACGGTAAAGAATTGAAACAGGTCCCTGCAGGTTCAAACTATAGGACAAGAAAACAAGCTTGCTCCATCCTCAATAAGACAATCCCTTCAAATATTTAAACATGGCTCTAACGTCAGCCCTTAATCTTCTCTTCCCCAGGCTAAACATATCCAGCTCCCTAAGCTGCTCCTCATCGAATTTGGTGGTTTCCTGGACTTTTACCATTTTTGGTCACCCTCCTCTAAAAACGTTCCAGCTTGTCAAGCATCATCCAACATCACTCCCACTGGTTTCTTACCTGTCATGGAGGAACTCATACAGGCCGTGATCAAGAAGGATGAGTCGAGCCTTTCCATCTGGGCCCTTTTGTACCAACACTGCAAGAGAGAAGAGGCAGGATATGGGAAGAGTCTGACTTCCATTATTGGAAAATCGGTCTGATCACCTCCCATCTTATTTCCTTTGCTCTGTTCTTCCAAGAACCTGCTTAGCATAGTGTTTGCACATGCCTCTTGGAGGTTATGAAGCGCCCCAATGCCCTATCCTCCAAGTGCTTCACATGTTTCCCAACTACACCTCCCCCCCATCTGCACACTTTGTGTCCAACTGCTGTCCTTCCCCACCCCAATGGGGAAAAGAAACCTTTACAATCTCCCTCCCTCATTTTGCAGCCTTTGCAAACAATCCTGTTTCCAAATCAGTCCTTTATTTCTGACCCACACATTTTCGTATACAAGACAGACATGACTGACAGCCATAAAATGGGAGTTTGCATATTGGTGGGAGGAGAGAACAGCCCACAGAAAGGAAGGCTGAGAGGGTGTGTGCCACTTGGGGTAGAACTGGAGGGTGGGAATGAGAGCATTGCCCTCCAAATAAAAATTCTGCCCTGCAATGGAATTTTTCTTCAGTCCCCAAATTTCTAGCATTGCAGAGAGGGAGACACTGAACATCTTTGTTCCATTTGCTGTTTTGGAATTCCTTTGTAACATTGTCTGCCTTTATCTTGGGATAAGATGCCACCCTGGCATTTTGTCCACCCACCCTCCCCGCAGTAGCTATCTCTCATGTCTGGACAGTTTCAGTTTTCCACTGCACTCCTGGTTCCAACCTGTCGTACCATTTCCCGGGTGAGGGTCAGCATGGATAAAGCCCGTGAGGAAGATCTGCTGGGCAAATGTTCGGATCAACTTGTCTGCTGCCTGGTAGGAAAGAACGAACGAACGAACGAAAGAAAGAAAGAAAGAAGAGAATGAAAAGGACTAGGCTACTGCTCCACAAGATATCACTTTTTTTTCTGGGCACAATAAAAAGTGTTGATCTAGAGATGACCTATAACCTTGAACATGTCTGGAGAAGGACTGCCAGGATTATAAAAGATTTGGAAACCAAGCTTTATGAGAAATGGCTGAGGGAGCTGGATATGTTTAGCATGGAGAAGACTGGGAAGTGACAAGTTGGATGTCTTTAAATATCTCAAAGGATGTCATATAGAGGATGAAGCCAGCTTGTTTTCTGCACCTCCAGAGACGAGTACACTAACTAATGGATCCAAATTACAAGAAAAGAGATTCTTCTTAAACATTAGGAAGAGCAATTTTACTGTAACAACAGTTCAACAGTAGAATAAGTGGCCTTGGAGGGTGGTGGAGTCTCCATCTTTGGAGGTTTTTAAACAGAGGCTGGATGGCCATCTGTCTTGGGAGGGCTTGGATTTTGCCTCCCTGCATGGCAGAATGGGGTTGGAATGGAAGCCCCTTGGGGTTTCTTCCAACTCTAGGAGTCTATGTTTGTAAATGATTTTACAGAAACCTAATGGGGTTATAATATGGTAACTTGCTTAATTATGTGAAGTCGAAGGCTTTCACAGCCGGCATCCATAGTTTTTTGTGGATTTTTGGGCTATGAGGCTGTGTTCTAGAAGAGCTTTGCCAGCAGCTGTGGCTGGCATCTTCAGAGAATGCTGGTATGGCAGAAAGTGGGGTATATATACTGTTGGTTGAAAGGAAGTGATTTACACGTTAATCTGTGTATTGTTCTGTTGCTGAATGGCAAGGTCTCAGGGTGTCTATTAATGATCCACTGTCTGCTGGGAAAGCCCCCTCACCCTGTTTAATTGTGTTTTAGCTATTTCTATTATCCAGTTTTTAGCTTATCTTGTTTTAGCATCAAATCCCATGCCAGAGGAAACGCCGCATATAACAGAAATAAATAAATAAACAAACAAACAAACAAACAAGCAAGCAAGCAAGCTGTTATTCCTGTTATTTCTCCTATCACCCGGGGCTAGTCAGACACAGAGCAATTCTGAATGGTCATCTGCCCACAAAAGCAGAAGAGGTTTCTTTTCTTCAAAATGTCTGTCTTTCCTCCTGCTTTTGCCCCTTCCCTGAGCCTTAGATCCCATGCCTCCCTTCACTCACATCCTTGGGCTGCAGGCCTTGCCTCTGAATTCCTTCTACATCGTTGATTTTGCAGCCTTCGTAGAAATCAGCTGTCAGGACCCGCTTAAGAGGAGAAATCAAGAAAGAGCGAGAGATGGTTAAGAAAATAGAAATTCTCAGCTAACACATATACTCCTATCAGGGGCCTTGACCCACAGAAAGGATGCTTTTGAAGAGACACAAGGAGAGTAAAGGGCGGCTTTCAGCCTCAGAAGAAAGCAACAGCAAACTTCTGAATAAATCTTGTCAATAAAACCTCAGAAGAGGGTCATCCTAAATTGGAGTTGACTTAAAGACACATAAATAAACTTTATAATAGACTTTATAAATAAACGTTAATAATAATAATAATAATAATAATAATAATAATAACAACAATAATAATAATAACAACAACAACAACAACAAAAAGATTAACAGCCCAACAAATCCATTTTAAAAGTTTTGATTTTAAAATGTTTTTATGCTGTAATTTTATGCTCACTGTTGTGTCTTAAACACTTTTAAACACTTTCAAATGAGTACTGTTTCTACAGAATTATTTAGTTAGGATTCTTTTTACTGTTATTTTTTATAAAAAACTATACTGTGTTTTCATCTATGTCGTGAACCACTTGGATGCAACACTGGGAGCAAAGCGGGATATAAATTGTTGCTGCATGCCTTCAAGTTGACTCCACTTATGACAACCTTCTCTTGGGTTCGTTACTATTGCCTTCCTCTGCAGCTAAGAGACTTGTTTAGCGTCACCCAGTGGGTTTACATAGTTCAGCAGAGATTTGAATTCTGGTCTCCCAGAGTCCTGATACCAAAATTCAAACCACTACATCATTCTGTATCTCCTCTTCAAGCAGACTCTGCATTATGGTGGCCATATCTTAAAGTTATCTGGGTAAGATTTCTTCAGAGGAAGTTAGCTGTTGCTCTCCTCTTCATGAGAGAGTGTGATTTGCCCAAGTTCACCTAGTGAGTTTTTATGGCTGAGCAGGGATTCAAACCCTGTACCCCCCGAGTCCTAGTCCAATACTTAAACCACTAATTTATGCTGGGTCTTATTTGTTTCAAAAAGGTTTGCCATTGCTTTCTTCTGAGGCTGAGAGAAAGTGATTTGCCCTAGGCCAGCCGAAGGGAATTTCCATGCTTCAGCAAGGATTTGAATCCTGGTCTTAGCCCAACATTCAAACCATTACATCAGGCCTTTTCTTGGGATAGAAGAAAATTAAAAATGGAAAGGTCTTTGCTGCGTTAGAGACATACACCTTACTGCTCTTGTCCCAGTAGATGTGAGGGATCACCAAAAAGCGGAAGTGCTCCAGTTCGCGGGCACAGCGCTCCGAGTTGCGTCCCTCGATCTCAAAGTCAAGCTCCTGAGCCAGCGTCCCCTTCAGGTCCTGAAAGGTGGGAGAGTTGGAGTAGGAAAGAAAGGAGCAAAGAAGAGGAATGTAAATAAGCAACTGATTGCAAGGTCAGTCTCAACATACTCACAAAGCCATGACTGTACTTTATGTACACCAGTGAAACAACACACAACTGGGCAGGGTTTTTACACAGCTCCTTGCAATGCCCTTTATTTGAGTTCATTTACATGTCCAGTATTGGCTGCTCTCAGAGTATTCTGGCTCCAAATTCCACCCAAATCCCCCCTTACCTGCCGAAACAAAATGCAGCAGCAACAGGGTGCTGCTTCCCCACACAGTCCTGAGAGCCAGTTCAAGGGACCTCGCTTTGTCAGAATGAGGCACACAAATCAAACCCGTAGAGCAACTCAGACCGCAAGGGAAGACAGCTGCCCATCATCAGTACATTTTACTCTGGGCTTTCTGTTAAGTCTTTTAATGCAGGACAAGGGATGGAAATCCCAAATTGGGTCCAACCAAGCATTGTGCAAACACCCCAGACCCAATTCAAGGTTTTGGGACTGTGCAGCATAAACAGCCTAGGAGAAGGGAATTTGGGATAAAAAGGCAATGTAGACAAGTTCTATGTCTCCTGATTTGACCCACTCCCCAAAAGATCAACACCAACCAAAGGAGAAAGTGGCACTAACAACAAGAAAAAATGTATATGGTCTCGGCCAATGAAATCCAGACCTGCTCAGGAGCAAGTTCTGCATCCTGCCCTCTCTCCCAGATCAACTCTTTTGGGTACCCAAGACCACAGACCACAAAGATGCACATGTGGAATATTCTGGCACAGTCTAAATTCACAAATTTACTGGCTTTTAAGATTCTATGAAACCCTCTTCCGCAGCCTCAAAAGCAGTCCCTGGAATCTTTCCAATCCCTCTCCAAAAGTTTTCTAAAAATGTTTGCTGTGATTTTCAAGCAATTATCCAACCAAAAGCTATGCCAAATCACTCCCCAGCAGCATTTGCCATTCGCCACGTTGCCCATCCCAGCTGTACATTAGCTATAAATGGTAGCTGTTGTGCCCAGATGCACCAATGCAGCCCACCAGGAGCAGACTTGCCATAGCAAATACTGGCCCTATGCAGCTGCCAACCCTTGCTCTCGCTCTCACTCTCAGGATGGCGCATGCTTTGAGATTCCATTTCCATTTCCCTGAATGCCAAGCCATTATGCTCTATCCGAATGACACATAGACTGGGCAGCCTGAGCTGCCAACTTACTTGGGTCTTCCCCATGGCATTTCACTCCACAACCACCACCTGGGCTGGCTCCCTAGTGGAACCTCATCTTCACTTGCAACCAGGAAATGAAGCTGCTGCTGTTGATGTTGTGTGCCTTCAAGTTGTTTCCAACTTATGGCGACCCTAAGGCAACTCTATTATGGGGTTTTCTTGGCAAGATTTGTTCAGGGGAGGGTTGCCATTGCCTTTCCCCAGTTGGTTTCATGGCTGAGCTGGGAAATGAACCCTGGCCTCCAGAGTTGTAGTCCAACACTGAAACCACTATGCCACTCTGGCTTTCTAAATGAAGCTACAGATATCCCCGAGCCCTTGGACACAGCCTGAAACACTTAGACCATGGAAAAGTTACTTTTTTGGATTAGGGTTCTGAGAAACTCATGGTCAGCTTCCCCCTTGGAAATAGATTCAGTACCCTGGCATGGATTCTCCATTCCACTGACATGGAAATAAGCAAAAATTGAACCCAGGGCTCTACTGCACTGCCTCCCTCCCCACACATGCATATCACTGGCTTCCTGATAAGATCAAGATGAGGAGTAGTTGGGAGGATAGCAGGAGGTTGCCTCTCTCCCTAGAGACTCCAGGATTGTTCCCAACAATACCACCATGAACAACACCAGCAGTACCTTCAAAACCCAGCTGAACCCAAAACTGGGGTGCATCAGCTCCACAATCTGCAGCAGCAACTCTAGGGTGCGAATGTCCCCCTCAAAACGGTCCCGCAAGTCAATGTACTGGACCTGTAAATTAGGGACATGGGAGAGATGACAATGGAGTGAGAATCAAAAACTGCTTTGGAAGGATTACTTAGGGTGCATTTGCACTGTAGAAATACTGCAGTTTGACCCCAATTTAAGTGCTGTAGCTCCTGGGATTTGTTGTTTTACAAGGCCTTTAGCCTTCTCGGTCAAAAAGTCCCCTGATGCCTCACACAACTACAAATCCCAGGATTCTGTAGGATGGAGCCATGGCAGTGGTATCAAACTGCATTTTTTTCTACAATTCAGATGCACCCTTGGAACAAAGGTTGTTGCTCTTCAAGTCATTTTCAACTTATGGCGACCCTACCATGGGGTTTTCTTGGCAAGATTTATTGGGGGGTGTGTGTTTGCTTCTCCCTTCCTCTGAGGTTGAGAAAGTGTGACTTGTCCAAGGCCACCCAGTGGTTCCATGGCAGAGCAGGGATTTGAACCCTGGTCTCTAGAGTTGTGGCCCAACACTCAAGTCTCAAATCCAATGCACCTATCCAGGTATACTGGATTACATTCCCCATGACATCCCCAGGTTTTATTCCCCATGGACATTGCACTGAAGGTCCCAGGATGGAGGGTGCTGCAAAGGTATAATGTGAATAGCTCGGACTCTGCAGCCTGGTGCCACCCAGGGGGAGGCAATAAGCCACAAAACCCCCGCACTAAACCCACCTTCACAGCTACAGGAGTCCCATCATGGAGCCGGGCTCGGTGCACCTGGGCCAAACTGGCAGCAGCAATGGGCTGGTAGTCGAATTCCAGGAAGATCTGGTCTGCCCTGGCATTAAAATCCTCTAGGAAGAGATCGTCTACCTAGAAGCAGAAAGGAGCAAAAGATGTTGGAAGGGAAGCCATGAATGCGGCTCCCCAGTGGGTTGGTCCATGACCAGGACGTTCTACCAACAAGTGTTTGGAAGACCAAAGAAGTAGTGGTTGGGTATTGCAAGGAAGGGATCCTCCCAATTAGAACTACACAAACTTGTGCCCTCCAGATGTTTGTGGACTCCAGCTCCCACAGTCCCTCACCACTGGCTTTGATGGTTACAGCTGATGGGAGGATGTAGATGAAACACATACCCTATAACTATACTTACAGACTGTGTGTTTTGTGCCTTCAAGTCATTTCCAACTTGTGACAAACCTATGGCAAAACTACCTTGGGGTATTCTTGGCAAGATTTGTTCAGGGGTTTGCCATTGCCTTCCCCTGAGCCTCAGAGCATATGACTTGCCCAAGGTCACCCAGTGGGTTTCCTGGCTGAGCTGGGAATTGAACCCTGGTCTCCAGAATCCTAGTCCAACATGCAAACCACTATGCCATGCTGGCTCTCATATATACAGCTGGGAAATTTCATGCCTGATCTGTTCAAGGACACATTTGTTTTCTTGACCCTCCACAGTATCCTTAGCACTATTCTCCAACACTACATTTCAAATGCATATACAGTCGGCCCTTCTTATACATGGATTTCTTATACAAGGATTCAAGCATATTGAAAATATTAAAAAAAAAGTATAAATTTCAAACATCGAACCTTGATTTTCCAGTTTTTATAAGGGACACCATTTTGCTATGTCATTATATTTAATGGGACTTGACCATCCACGGATTTTGTTATCCACGGGGGATCTTGGAACCAGACAAGGGTCCACTGTATATATTTTTCTTAATCACTGTCCAGCTCTCACATCCATATTACAATGGCTTGGACAAATCTAACTTTGGTGCTCAGTTGTATATCTTTACTCTTTATGATCTTGTCTAATTTCTTCATATCTGCTCTTCCCATCCCTAGTCTTCTGATTTTTTGACTGCAGTCTCCATTCTGAATGATGTTTGATCTGAGGTACAGGAACTCTTTTACTATTTCTATTTCCTCATTGTCTAGAGGCTGAATGTATGTAGTTCTTCCGTGGTCATTATTTTAGTTTTCTTTATGTTCAGCATTAAGCCTGCCTTGGCACTTTTTAAACTTTCCTTAATAACTGTTTTAAGTCTGTGATGTTTTCTGTTAGTACTATGGTGCCATCTGTTTATCTCAAATTGTTGATTTTTCTCCCACCTATCTTTACTCCTCCTGATATGCAATACCAGCTTCTTATCTGATCCTGATATTAATGGATCGAAAACTAAATAATAAAACAATGCAGCAAATACTAGGAAATGAGAAAGTTTAGCCAGCACTGAACAAATAACAGCACTTGGAAAAAACAAGATCTCTATGTGGAACTGTTTTGCAAAATATGTAGTATAAGGACTTTTCTTAAATATGTTTCAGTATACTGAAGTATTAGAGAAGTTTAAAATTACAGAAATTTTATATATGTAGAAGAAAAACAAAACAGAAAAATAGAAACAAAAATCTCAAAAAAAATTAAAATAAAATAAAGCAAGGACTTAAAAATAATACTAATAAAAATAATTTTAAAAAGACACTATAATATACTGCCAAGAAGAACAGAAACATCAAGGAACACAAGAGACACTGCAGACTGGGCCAGCCAGAAAAATCAGCAGTAGCAGAACATGCCTCTAACCATCCTGGGCATAAAATGTTGTTTGAAAACACTGAAGTTCTGGACTATGCCAACCACTTCCATGTCAGGATGCACAGGGAAGCCATTGAGATCCACAAACACCTGGACAATTTCAACCGGAAAGAAGAAACCCTTAAAGTGAACAACATTTGGCTGTCAGTCCTGAGGGACAGCAAAATCAGGACTCAGCAAATGCAAATGGGAAACCATTCAGAGTCAGGGGCTTTCCCAGCAGACAATGATCCCCAATTAGCAGACACTAATCCTCGTTTGCATTAGCCTCCCAGCCTGAGGACTGCCATCAGCACAGAACAAGACACATGCAAATCCCTCCTGCATTCCCAGGCTCACACAGGATATATAGACCCACTTTTTTTCCAGGCAAGCATTCTCTGAAGATGCCAGCCACAGATGCTGCCGAAACGTCAGAAAGAAACTCTGCTAGAACATGGCCACATAGCCCGAAAAACCCACAAAAAACTATGGATGCCGGCCATGAAAGCCTTGGACTTCACAAAGAAACATGGTGTTACTTCCTCGGGGACTTGTTTGAGAATCAGGGTGAAAATGTAGATTTTGACAACACAAGATCCAGGCATTTTGGAAAGAAGCCAAGAGATTGTTAAAAGAAAAACAACCAAACAAACCCCAAAATTAGAAGTAGAGCTTTCAACTGTACAAGAGAAGTGGAGCTGCGGAAAAGAACAGAATGTACTCCCGGGCAAACGGTTGATCTACCCAAAACTACTCCTACCAAAAAAAGATAAAAGGAAGACTGACAATATTTTTAAGATTACTGGAAGAGGAAATTCTGGAACAATGAGTGTAAATAAACAGCTGTGTTTAAGAGATGTGTGAAATAGTCTATTTGTTGATAGCTGGGAAGATTATATGGCATCAGAAGAGAGTTAACTTGCATGGAAATAAACATCTGTAAGTTTGGTGGCAGTTTAAAAACAGAATTATCTCCTTTCAAGGAAAAACCTTGAGAACAGTCTTTCCTCAAAATCAGCACCTGTCGATCCAAAGACGACTAATTTAAACAAACAAACAAAAAAGGGGACATCACATTTTTCTGAATTATTCTGATTTCAATGCAAAAAATTTCCACTCCCTGGTAGGTGTTTTAGAACTCTCTCAATCTTTTATTTTGAGATGATGATGATTGCTGCTGCTATTACCATTTCTACTATTATTTTACAACACTGTGCCCTTAAACCAGTGTTGCTGCCATGTGCCAGAAGGAGGCAAAGGAACAAATAACTAAACTTATTATCCTTGAGACATACATTACATTGAAAGCAGAGCTCGCAAAACATTACTTCTTTAGGACTTCAACTGTCTCCTTGAAATACTGTGTCCAGTTCTGTGCACCACAATTCAAAAAGGATGTTCAAAAACTGGAGTGTGTCCAAAGGAGGGTGACTAAAATGGTGAAGGATCTGGAAACCATGAAGTCCTAAGAGGAACGACTTAGGGAGCTGGGGATGTTTAGCCTGGAGAAGAGAAGGTTAAGGAGTGATATGATAGCCCTGTTTAAATATTTGAAGGGATGTCATATTGAGGAGGGAGCAGGCTTGTTTTCTGCTGCTCAAAAGAACAGGACCTGGAACAGTGGATGCAAGCTTCAAGAAAAAAGATTCCACCTCAACATTAGTCTCCCTCCTTGGAGGTCTTTAAACAGAGGCTGGATGGCCATCTGTTGGGGATGCTTTGATTGAGAGTTCCTGCATGGCAGAAGGGGGTTGGACTCGATGGCCCTTGTGGTCTAGTCTCTGCAGCAGAGATTTCAGCACCACTCATGTTTGTGAGAGTAAAGGACATCAACATTGTCCCATATCCAAGGCCTCAGAGGGAGAGAAGAGCAGCCAGACACAGCTCTACTAGGCCTGGGACCCAGAGACTGGTGAGAGCCCCCTACTCCACTTTAATGATTCACTCAGCAGCACTCTGTACCTTATCCATCCTGGATTTTGAGCACAGCCCAGTGCACCTGAGGGAGCATCTCTCTCTGCCTCCCGTTGCCCAGCCCTCTCTGCTCCACCCGGTCCCACTTTACCTCCGTGTAGCCACGCTTGAGCGCCTTGTCTTCCAGCACACGCAGGGTGTTGACGTACTCCGGGGGCAGGAGATGGTTGAGGGCACACAGGCCTTGGCCCAGCTTGATGTAGAGGCCTCCGTTCTGGATGGCACCGGAGACGAGGCACTCAGCCGCCCGCTGGTGGCAGCTGGAGAGGACCGTCTTGTATTCCGGGCTGTTCTGACCACAGGGAAAGGCAGAGGACAGAGGAGCGGGTTAGTTCTCTTAGGGCCCTTCCTCTATGTTCCCCTCCAAACTTTTTTATGGCCCTCAACTCATTAGAGGCTTCCAAACCATGCTTCTTCTTTCCCCCCAACCTCCACAAAACAAACTACCTCTCCTGCAAACTTCCAAGGACCAGCAATTTTCCCCCCAAAACCAGAAGTGGACCTCTAGCCACTTTTCAGTTTTTCAGCAGTCCCTGGGGCAAAAAAACTACTTCCCAGACCCACTGTGGTTGCTCATGTCAGGCCGACACACATACCACACCTAATGATCCCTCCACTTTATTGTTGTTGTTGTTGTTGTTGTTGTGTGCCTTTAAATCATTTCTGACTTATGGCAACCCTAAGGTGAACCAATCATAGGGCTTTCTTGGCAAGATTTATTCAGGTGGTTTGTAATTGCCACCTCCTGAGACTGAGAGCATGGGACATGCCCAAAGTCACGCAGTGGGGTTTCATGGCTAAGCTGGGAATCTCCTGGGCCCCGAAGTCATATTCCAATGCCTAAACCACTGTACCACACTGGCTCTCCCTATGTTTCCAAAACAGAAGCCACCTGGTTGTACCAAGATGCCTTTGCTGCTGTCCAGAGGTGGCCATATCATTGCTAAGGGATCCCTCTGCCTCTTCTCAGGGTTGAAAAAACAACAGTATTTTTTTAAAAAAACAGGTTTTTGGGGGTTTCAATCATTTTTTTCTTTTGCATTAATGTTTTAATGAAAAGATTTGAGCCCTGCTTATTATATTAATACTGTGAAATGTTATTTTATATATTAGAAAGCCTGGTGGTCAACCATGTTTTAATGCTTTCTAAGATTAACAAAACAAAGGTATTAGACTCTCATATGAGTTCCATGTTTCAGTGAAACTTTAGGATTTATATTGGCAAGTTGGTAGTCTATATATAGGAGTATAGGACTACACCAATACAGGACTAAATCAGAAAATTAAGCAGCAAAATGGAGTTCAGAGGCTATGGCCACTAGCTTAGATAATAATTTTAAAACAAAGAGCTCTTTTAAAGGAAGTTGTTTTGGTTGAACTTATGTAAAGTGAAGGGTTTGTTTCTGAATGGCATTTCTTACACTAGACAATAAAGTGATTCTAAAGAAACAACTGACTATGCATACTGAGCTAACCATGAATACTGGCCTAGCCAATAAACTGGTCTAACTAGAATACTGGTCAAGCTAGATTGTGATCTAGTCTGTTAAACTGTTAAGCTGTTAAAATTGAAAGGTTTAAATTCAAACAGCACTTGTTCTTCCAGATGGGGGTTGGGAAACAGTAACAAACAAGTTAATAATCAATAAAAAGGACTTTTTTTAAATAAAAAGGCATCAGATTTTAACCAAGGTTTAAATCAAAAATTCTAAACATACAATTTTTTTTTTTAAAAAAAGAGTTTTTAAAAAAGTCATTTGATGTAAACCAAGGTTTCCCATGGTTTAAACCAGCCAACCCTGCCTCTTCCCACCCTGAAAAAGACTCCTCAGTGGGTGCAATGGGTCAGAAAGACCCAGAGCTTTTTATGTCAATCGCTGCAAGCGCTGTACCTCATCCAGGCCTCGCAACAAGATATGGTCAGTCCACCAGTAATCCAAAGAGATCTGGACTCCCAGCCGCAAAGATCTGGGGGGAAGAAGACAAGGCCTGTCACACTCAACCATCTAAAAGCACAACACACAGTCCCCGCAACTGAGCATGCTGGCTTGCTTGCTTTCCAACTTGCTTACACCTACACAGTGGGACATGTCCACTCAGGGGCCTTTCCGCACTATACTGTTACAGTGCTATGATTCCACTTTAACTGCCACAACAACTTCCCATGCAATCTTTCATGAGATATTTAGCCTTCTCTGTCACTGAGCTCTGGTGCCACAACAGACTACAAATCCCAGGATTCCATAGCACTGAGCCATCGCAGTTAAAGCAGTATCAAACTGCTTTACATCTACAGTGCATGTTAGACCTCAGTCTCTTTCCAGCACCCCTCTCCCTTGGTCCAATGGAGAGGGTTCAATAGGAGCAACCTACCTGACAAAGCGACCCACACCTTCCACCAACAGCCTCATCTTACGGCGTTCCTGCTTGTCCACCATCGCATAGCGGATCCCGACTGCCAAGGGGAGTCCCACTGCTACTCCCAGGAACAACTTCTTCACCAGCCCCCTCTGTCCATGAGATCTGGGGGGCAGAAAAGAGAAGACAGGGTGAGATGTGGACCTGAAAGACCCATGGGTCCACTCTGCCAGAGACTATGCAGGCAGTTAGCATGGATTCCTGCTATCCTTGCTTACCATCATTTCTTTGCCTCTTGCCTGGCAAGAAGCGCAAAAGGACTGGCCAGAAGCAGGGTTGGCTGGTTTAAACCAAGCTGGTTTAAAACATGGTTTAAACCAAGCTTTAACCCAAATGAGTTTAAAACAACAACAACACCATTCCTGGTTTTTTAACGACTGTTTGAATTTAAACATTTAACTTTAACAGTTTATTGGCAGAATTCAAAGACTTAGCCATGTTAGTCTGGAAAATCAGTATGCAAAGGGATCTTGTGGCACCTTTGGGACTAACTGAAAGAAAGAAGTTGGTAGCATGAGCTTTCGTAGACTTGAATCTATTTCCTTAGATGTATGTTACTATTACTACTACTACTTATTTCTTACTTGCCTCTCCCCATGGGTCAAAGTGGGGGACAACAACAACTAACAAAGAAACAATATCAGTTAAAACACATTGGCTAAAACACACATCCATTTAAAAGGACAAATAAGATGTGCACATATTAAAACAATCCATATCTAAAATTCGTCATTTGAAATTCACAATTTAAAAATCATCTGGATAAGCCTGCCGGAAGAGACTAGTCTTTAATGCTCTTTTAAATGCTGACAGTGTATTCAGCTCTTGAGTCTCTTCCGGCAGGTCATTCCACAGTCTAGGGGCGGCTGAAGTTTATCGGCTGTTATTCATTAGACCAGTACCTAGGGCCAGCTGTTTCTTTTTAATCACTCTCTTTTATAGTGCAAGAAATGCCATTCACAAACAAATCTTTTAATTAACAGAAGTTCAGCCAAAACAATTTGCTTTCAAGGAGCACTTTTTAAAAAGAACGATTATTATTCAAGCTGGTGGCCCTAACATCTGGACTGCATTTTGCTACTTAATTTTCTGATTTGGTCTTGTATTGGTGTGCTTTTTAAAGTAATTTGGTCACCTATATTGGATAATATCTCTTACTGGTGATGCAAGCAGGGCCCCACCATCCCGACTCCTCAACCCAACTGGGGAGACTTCCACCCACTGCAGCCCAGACAGGGATGCCTTAGGAGTAGACTGGCACAGCTGCATAACCCTCCCAACAAAAGCCCTTATCAAGTCCTGGCTACCTGGACAGGTGGGAGTCTGAGCGCTGCCGGCATTGTGGGGCAGAGAGCAGCCAGGGGCTCTTTTTATGCTGGAGGAGGAGCAGGTGGAAACGGCAGATCTGTACCTGGAAAGGGGAGAATGAGCAAAAGGAACGTTGAGAAACACAAGTCAATCAGATGAACTCACCAACACATGAATGGACTGGTTGTGCAAAAAGAACTAAACTATGCACAACTCACACATTCCAGGAGAAATTCCAAAATTTCCTCCTTTTGGGGCATGACTAAGAAGCATCAATTTATATTCATAGGACTGCTTATAGCTTTTATTTGGCCATGTCCTACATTTCCACCTTCTGCTCAGGAGGCATTCCAAAACATCCTCCAAAATCACGACTAGAGAAGGCTTTTTCTCTGTGTAGCAGCCCCGATTTTTTGGGCCAGACCTCCCAGCTACAACTGGTGCCTAAAACAGCCTGGACGAGTGCTAGACAGACCTTGATCTCTTGTTCCCACCATGGAAAAGGCTTTGAAGGTCAATGGCTGGAGAGGCTTTATCATGGAGGACATCTGCAGAACAGCTGGGAAGGGTCAACCCAAGCCAAGGGCAGGACTGAGCCTGACTGTCAGCAACCCATCTCTCTTTCCTATATCTAAAATCTTACTATTTGCAAAGCATCCAAGAAGCTGCGGGTGTAGAAAAGCTGAGAACAGTCTCAGCAAAGAGAGCAAAGGCGGAAGGAAAAGATCAGAGCTGCATCTGCACTGCAGAAATAATACAATTTGACATCACTTTAACTGCAATGGTTCCATCCCTGAGATGGGAAGTTTGGTCAGGCGTCAGCACGCTTGGGCAGAGAAAGCCAAAGACCTTGTAGAACTACAAATCCTAGTATTCAGTCAATCAATCAATTTGTGGTTCAAAAACTTGGACTTCTTCCTCTTTCAAGGTGATTATTATTTTTGTAGCGGGTGCAAATATTAATCAAACACTCCCGAGGGACACAGAAAAGGCTGGGAACTACTGATCTACAGAGCTGAAATAACACAGTTTGATAACTCTTCAACTACCACGGCTCCATCCTTTTATTATTATTATTATTATTATTATTATTATTATTATTATTATTATTATTTTAAGACCAAGTTGCACCTGAACTGTCTTTATGTTCCTATTATTATTATCATTATTATTAAGCTTTATTCATATAGTGCTGTAAATTTACACAGCACAGTACATACAATCAAGTAAAATAGATAAAATAAACCTGCCTATGGCATACATTCTACAAAAATAATTAAATATAATACAACAACAACTATGACATGAATAATAGCATAACAACAATAAATTATATAATTAATTATTGTTACTGTTGTTATTATTACCAGCAACAAATCTAGCAGCTCAAGAGGAATATGAAGACAGCTCAGGTGCAACTTGGTCCTAAAATAATAATGATGACAACAACAACAACAACACAGTAATCATCATCAGTAGCAGCAGCTGCAGCCGCCCCCATTGCCTTCACTTTGAGTCTTATGGTAACCCTCTCCTGGGGATTTCTTGGCAGGATTTCTGCAGAGAAGCTTTACCTTCTTGCCTTCTTCTGCAACTGAGAGTGGGATTTGCCCAAGGCCATCCAGTAGATTTCCATAGCCAAGTGGCGAACTCTAGTCTCCTGGAAAAGCCCTAATCCAACATTCAAACTGCTTCACAACTTGCCTCTCCTAAGGCAAAATCAACGTTTGTTTTTGGGACAGAATATTTCCAAACTGGATGGTTGAATGCATGGACAAACAATATTTGGATACGGAGAGACAACTGTATTTGCAAATACAGCTGGCTCTCCACATTTGTGGCTTTGACTTTTGCAGATTTGATTAATGTGTTCTCTCTAGGTCCTCCGGCGCAACTCTGTCAGAATTTGAACACCAAGTTGTGCTGAAGAACCTAAAGCTCCTAGAGAAAACATTTCTCTAAGCTTTTGTAGGTCCTCCAGCTTGATTCCATGATCAACTTCTGGCAGATGTTGACCACAACGGTGGAGTACTTGGAGATTCCTAGAGAGGTGTTCTCTTACATAAGAAGAATAGTGTTTTGTCATTTGTGGGTTTTCCACATTCACGGGGGTCCTACACCCCTAGCCCAGCGAATGCAGAGGGATCACTATATGAGATAGTGCCAAAACAGGAAAAGAGATTCCACCTCAACATTAGGAAGACTTTCCTGATGGTAAGAGCTTTCTGACAGTGGAAGATGCATTTTGCAGTGTGGTGGAGTCTCCTTCTTGGGGTGCCTTTAAACAGAGGCTGGATGGCCATCTGTCGCAGGGAGGGCTTTGATGGTGTCCCAAATTTGCAGAAGACACCAAATTAGGAGGAACAGCTAATACCTCAGAGGATAGGATGAAAATGGAAAATGACCTTAAAGATTAGAAAGCTGGTCAAAGCTAACAAAATAACTTTCAACAGGGAGAGATGTAAGGTACTGCACTTAGGTAGAAAAAATGAAATGCACAGATATAGGATTATGGGGGACATCTGGTTGAATGAAACTACGTGTGAAATGGATCTAGGAGTCCTAGTAGACCACAGGTTAACATGAGTCAACAATGTGATGCGGCAGCTAAAAAGGCCAATGTAATTCTAGGCTGCATCAACAGAAATATAGTGTCTAGATCAAGGGAGAATTCATGTTAGTCTGTAGAATCTGTATGTAGAGAGCTCTTGTAGCACCTTTGAGACTAACTGAAAGAAAGAAATTGGTAGCATGAGCTTTTGTAGACTTCATTCTACTTCCTCAGCATTCAGGTCCTCGGAAACCTCCTTTAACACCTGGAGCGGATTCCCTGTCCCACTGACATGGGTAGCCACCAAAAAAGCGCTCTCTCCCCGGCTAGTGGTCCTGAAATGGACAACCAAAACTAAGCTTACAGAAAAGCCTGGGAAAGTTTTTTTTTGGATAGCAATTCCCAGAACCCCTGGCTTATGGGTTTTGCACGTGCGCATGTTGTTGTCCAAGAAAAAATTCCCCTGAAACCCAAAAATAAATGCATATTTCATGGGGAAAAGTGCTACAGCTTTAAGAAAAGAAATTTTTCCAAGCTCTGTCAAGGGTTCTGGGTGTTGTAATTTCCCCCAAACCCTGGAAAAATGCATATTTCAAGGGAACAGAGGTATAGTCTTTGGAAAATGTGTATTTTTCCCCCAAGCTTTAACAAGAGTCCCCCAAAAGGTCCTGGACTGCTGCTTTCAGGGTGGCCTGATCCCAAGAACGTGGGAGGAATGTGTCCTTGCGGAGAGAAAAACCAGCCCACGGCTCTGGAGGGGGCCTCCCAACTTCTCACCACACTGGGAGCGGCTCAAGGTTGGCAGAAACCACTACCGCAAGCCATCTGTCACTGGTCTGGATGGATCCCAGCTGGGCCTCTGGTGAAAAAAAACACAACCCAACCTGTGTCTGTAGCGCATTGCCCAGCAGCAGGCAGAGGTTTATGGCAGCCCAGCACCTTGCTCTGCGCAAGCCATTTGCAACCAAAATCAAAAGAACAGGACGATGCTGGTATGTTGAAGATGATTCAGATTCAACAGCGAGAGAAGGCAGTTGCTTGAGGGTGGGGGATACTTAAAATGTATGATGGTAACAAGTGGTCTGCCAGGATTTACAAATATAGAATCATAGAGTTGGAAGAGACCATATAATTGCTTGCAATATTTATTGTTGTTGTTACCACTACTATCATTATTATTATTACCACCACTATCTTTTGCAGGGACTTTTGCAAAAGTAGGTTCATAGAGCTGGAAGAGACCACATATTTGTTTGCAATATTTGCAAATATAGAATCACAGTGTTGGAAGAGGCCACAAGGGCCATCCACCCCAACCTCCTGCAAAGGGTTGGACCGGATGGCTCTTGTGGTCTCTTCCAACTCTATGATTCTGTATTTGCAAAAACTGCAAGCAAACATTGCAAGTGAGGGCCTGGATTGGATGCTAACAAATACTAAGATGCTTTCTCATCTGTGTTTCTATGGGTATGAGTGCACAATCTCTTTTTTGAATGTGGTTTCCATGCACTGTGGCATCCATGCACTTATCTTCACACAGAGGAGACAAAGCAGGCTAAACAGGAGGTACAGCAGACTCAAGACTGCTCCCATTCACCCTGCCAGCTCAGCCTCGGGGGCCATATAGTCCAAGATTGAACAGTGGGATGCGGAAGCTGCCCTGAGCCAGACTCCCGGATGAGGGCCATGGCTCTCTGGGTCCCAAGCAGGAGTCTTTCCTCCTAAATGCACCAGGAGATGCCAACAACTGAATGAGACATAGGAATGGCGTAGGTTTAGCCTGGAGAAGAGAAGGCGAAGAGGTAATATGATGGTCACAGAATCACAGAATTGGAAGAGATCCCAGGACCATCCAGTCCAACCCCATTCTGCCATGCAGGAACTCACAATCAAAGCATGCCCAACAAAAAGCCATCCAGCCTCTGCTTAAAGACCTCCAAGGAAGAAGACTAGACCATTCTCCAAGGAAGCAGTGTCTTCCTCTGCTGAACAGCTCTTACTGTCAAGAAGTTCCTCCTAATGTTGAGCTGGAATCTCTTTTCCTATAGCTTGAATCTATTGCTCCATTGGGTTCTATTCTCTGGAGCAGCAGAAAATAAGCTTGCTCCCTCCTCAATATCCCTCCAAATATTTAAACAGGGCTTTCATATCACCTCTTAACCTTCTCTTCTCCAGGCTAAACATCCCCAGCTTGCTAAGTCGCTCCTCAGAGGGAATGGTCATGTTTAAACATTGGAAGGAGTGTCATGTTGAGCATGGAGCAAGCTTGTTTTCTGCTTCTCCAGGGAATAGGTCCCAGAGCAATGGGTGCAAACTGCAGGAAAAGAAATTGCACCTGAACATTAGGAGGAACTTCCTGATGGTAAGAAGTCTTTGGTAGTGGAAGGCGCTCCCTCGGTTGGAAGGGGATTCTTGGATTGTGTATTCCTGCATGGCATTAGGAGGTTGGACTGGATGGCCCTTGGGGTCTCTTCCAATGCTATGCTTCTGTGAACCTGGGGCCATCTGCACAGCCACATCGGAAACTGTTGCTGAGTCTTGAAGTTGGAACTTGGGGTCCATTAAACCCAGCCCTGCTGGCTCTGACTGGCAGCAATGCCTCCGCAGGCAGCTTTCAGGCGGGATCCCTTCCTGGAGACCCTTGGGATCCACTCCTGGGGCTCTTTGGGGAAAAGACTAAGCAGATCTAGATTTGGTGAGCTTCTATCATGGAATAAATGCAGAGTCCTGGATTGGAGGACGCTGGCTTCTTCCGGTCGGACGCTTGCAGCTCCATCTGACCCAGCTGCTTCTTTAATTTTTAATTGGACACCACATACATACATAGACATAAAAACATCTAGAGTTGGCCCTCCGTATCCACGGATTTTCTGTCCACGGATTCAAGCATCCATGGCTTGGAAACATTCAAAAAGAAGTATAAATTCCAAATAGCAACCCTTGATTTTTCCATTTGATATAAAGGCCCCCGTTTTGCTCTGCCATTAAATCTCATGGGACCTGAGCACCCATGGATTCTGTTATCCACAGAGGGAACCAAACCCCAGCGGAAAGCAAGGGCCCACTGCAAACACAACAACATGCAAACCACACTTTCCGTTGCAATTAAAACACACTGATATTAACGAACAAAAATGCTGGTATTTTGCATGAATGGCCGCCCGTATACTTTATGTGGAGAAATGGAAAAAGAAAGACCCAGGGAGAAGAACTTGTGGCTGGGGGATGATGGGGAATGTTGTGGCACTTCAGTGGCTGGGGATGATGGGAGCTGCACCTCTTTTCTATGTTTTTAATTGCATTGCTCTTTCAATATTGTGAAGCTGCTCTGAGTCCCAATTCTGGGAAAAGACCGGGATACAAATAGATATAATAATAATGAGTTGCTGTGGCACTTCAGTGGCTGGGGATGATGGGACCTGCACCACTTGTTCTTTAATATTGTGAAGCTGCTGAGTCCCTGGGAAAAGAGTGAGATACAAATAAATATAATAATAATAATCTGTTGTGGCACCTCTGTGACAGGATGATGGGGAGTGTGGTGGCACTTCGGTGGCTGGGGATGATGGGAAGTGTTGTGGCACCCCTGTGGCTGGGGGATGATGGGAGCTGAGGCACTCCTGTAACTGGGGGCTGATGGGAACTGTTGTGATACCCCAGTGGTTGGGGATGATGGGAAGTTTTGTGGCATCTCTGATTGGGGAGCGTGGTGGCACTTCGGTGGCTGGGGATGATGGGAAGTGTTGTGGCATCCCTAGGGCTGGGGATGATGGGAGCTGCGATCCAGGAGAAGAACTTGAGGCTGGAAAATCCCAGGGAGGGGATTCCTTACCGTAATGTCCTAAGAGAAGCCCCCTCCAACATGGAGGCACCGTAATGCCCTTGAGAGCGGCGCGCCCTGAACACTCACCGTCCTCCGGAGCTCCATGCCGCCCCTCTTCTCCCTCCTCTCGCTTCTTCTTCTCCTCAGGAACCAGGGCCGCGCTCCGGTTGGCCCCGCCCCGATCCAGGCCCCGCCCACCGCCCGCGCTCCCATTGGCCCCGAGGACTGGAGTGGGCGTGGCTAGGTATCGAACGGGTGGGCGGAGCCACGCCTCTACACTCGGTTCTCAGGTGGAGGGAGGAGCTTGGAACGAGGAGGCCCCGCCCCGTGGGCGTGACGTCAGCCCTTCACTGCGCATGCTTCTTAAGGAAATAAGCTTCCTTTGGACTACAACTCCCATGATACCCTGGGAATAATGGCTGAGGGGGATTCTGGGACCTGTAATAATAATAAAAAACCTCACACAAGACAAGAGGACATGTAGCACTAGTGCCTATAATTATAATTATGCAGAAATAATGTTGTTTGACATCCCTTTAACTGCCCAGGCTCAGTCTTAGGGAATCCTGGAAACTGTAGTTTATTGCAGCACCGGAGCTCCCTCACAGAGAAGGCTCAAATGTCTCAGAAAACTACAGTTCCCAGAATTCCCTAGCATTACAGAGCCAGGGCTGTTAAAGCGATCTGAGGAGTTTGGGGCTGATTTCGGCATTAAAGAGAAATCAAAGCACATTTAAAGTGTCCCACCGCAAATAAAGCGAAAGTGGCGAGAAATTGCGCAAACGATTATCACACGCAACTGCGCAAATAAAGTGATATCAGAAACGTGTTGTTGCTGTAATCCTGAACCTAAATAGTCGCATGTTAATGCTTCTTTGCGACCACTTTAAGGGCGGGTTTTGTGTGACGTTGTGTGAAATAGTTACGCGTAAATTACGTGGAATCAAAGTGTTACAACTGTGAAAGGGACCTTAGGTCCAATCCATGCTGCAGAATCCACACACACGCACACACTTTAACTGTCCTGGTTCAGTGCTATGGAATCCTGGGAACTGTAGTTTTTTGTAGCACCAGAGCGCTCTGACCAAAGCAGAATAGAGTGGCACTATTACTTCTCTTGATCTAGGCACCATACTTCTACTGATGCAGCCTAAAATCGCATTGGCCTTGTTAGCTGCCGCATCGCACTGTTGACTCATGTTCAACTTGTGGTCTACTTGGACTCCCAGATCCCTTTCACACATATAAGTCTCCTTAAGCCAGGTGTCCCCCATAATCCTATATCTGTGCATTTCATTTTCCCACTATTTTGTTAGCTTTAGCCCAGCTTTCTAATCTATTCAGGTCATTCTGAATTTTGATCTTGTCCTCTGGAGTGTTAGATGCTCCACCTAGTTTAGTATCATCTGCAAATCTGATAAGCATACTCTCTATTATTTCTCTATGGATGCTCACATGTGAAGCAGCTTTAATAGCCAAGAGGTTATTCCTGAGCCACCAGCAACCTCTCACACGGAAACTTAGAGATCCAGGGAACCCTGGCTGAGAAACCCTGTGCTATTTTGTGGATTTTAAGAGGCTTACATTTGCGTCAGATGAATAGATCTTGGCTGGCAGATTATTACCTGAGGAAAGTGTGGGTGGGAGATACAGTCGCTGGGATCTGAGATGCACGCAAGACAAACAGGGATCATTGCAGAAACAACAGCCATCAAGATAGACACAAGGAGGGTGTAGTGCCCATGTGAAATCACAGACCTTCAAAGCATGCAGAGAAAGTGTTCAAAGTACTGGTTCAAGCAGTGTGATAAAGATAGATAGAAGGCTAAATGTCTCACAAAAGTACAACTCCCAGTATTCCCTAGCACTGAGCCAGGGCAGTTAAACCGGTCTCAAACCAGATGATTTCTGCAGTGTGGATTGGACCTCTGTCTGCTGTAGCAAAACCAAACCAAACAAATAAATGAATCTTGCAGTAATGTAAAGACTCTGAAACTTCTCATGGCCTGAAAATCTCTTTCTTCATCTGATGCCCTGGGATGTTGCTTCATCTGGAACTCTTGCTCCCATGAGATTACATCAAGATACAGGAGAGAAGAGTGCAAGGTTCAAAGGCTTTTATCACACTGCTTGAATCGATACTTTGAACACTTTCTTTGCATGCTTTGAAGATCTGTGATTTCACAAGGAATGGCATTGCAAATTATATCACACCTTCATTGTGTTCCTGCTGGCTGCCATTTCTGCAATGATCCGTGTTTGTTCTTGCATGCATTTCAGTTCCCAGCGACTGTATCGCCCACCCACACTTTCCTCAGGTCATAATCTATCAGCTAAGATCCATTCATCTGACAAAAAATGATGAAAATGACCTTAATAGAATAGAAAGCTGGACCAAAGCTAACAATGAATTTCAACAGAGAGAAATATAAGCTACTACACTTTGACAAGATCTAGGAGTCCTAGTAGACCACAAGCTGAACGTGAGTCAACAGTGTGATGTGGCAGCTACCAAGGCCAATGCGATTCTAGGCTGCATCAACAGAAGTATAGTATAGTGACTAGATCAAGTGAAGTAATAGTGCCATTCTATTCTGCCTTGGTCAGGCCTCACCTGGAATAATGCTGTGTCCAGTTCCGGGCACCACAATTCAAGAAGAATGTTGAGAAACTGGAGCGTGTCCAAAGGCGGGCAATCAAAATGGTGAAGGGTCTGGAACCCAAGTCTTATGAGGAAAGAGGGATCTGGGGATGTTTAGCCTGGAGAAGAGAAGGTTAATAGGTAATATGATAGCCCTGCTTAAGCATTTGAAGGTATGTCATACTGAGGATGGAGCAAGCTTGATTTCTGCTGCTCCAGAGAACAGGACCTGGAGGAATGGATGCAAGCTCCAGGAAAAGAGATTCCACCTCAACATTAAGAGAAACTTCTTGATAGTCAGAACAGTGGCACACACTCCCTCGGAAAGTGATGGAATCTCCTTCTTTGGAGGTTTCTAAACACAGGCTGGATGGGCATCTTTCAGAGAGAGTACAGTACTTTGATTGTGAGTTCCTGCATGGCAGGGAGTTGGACTGGATGGCCCTTGTGGCCTCTTCCGATTCTATGATTCTATGATTTTTGGAGGTCTTTAAGCAGAAGTTGGATGGGCACGTTTTGAGAGTGCTTTACTTGTGTATTCATGCATGGCAAGGGTTTGGACTAGGTAGCCCTTGGAGGATCCCTTCCAGCTTTAAGGTTCTATGAAACTGTTTCTTTGGTTTTACTCCAACAGACCAAAAGTATACAGAAGTCATCACAAAGCATGCAGTGGCAGTTTGGCAGCAGTTTGGTGGAAAATGCGTTCTTTAAAACTGAAGTAACCCACATGGCTTGTTTAAAGGAGTGTCAACTTTTCACAATGACAATTAGCAACCTGATTGTGTGACTTTGACTGCAGTTGAAAGGGAGGTCTGTGGGATAAACTCAGACACGATTCCTAGATTTCTGGATGGAACCTGAACCACTGATGGTCTAGACTCTAGAAGTCCAGCCAGTAACATCTGGGAGACCGTAGAACTTATATATATATCCCTTATAGCCCGCCTTCTTCTATGCATTTCATAGCTCTGGAACTCAAGGCTGCTTACAAAGACCAAAAAAATCACATCACCAGAAACAGGCAAAATGTAAAATATAATCATACTGTCAGCAGAATGAAGACCCATGGTGCCTATTTATTAAAAATATCATTTATTTCTTTGACACTGTGCACTTCTAAAGGTCCCTGGGGCAGCTTACAAAATACCTCTCTAATAAATTTTATATTTCAATAAAAAGTTGAAAAGGACTCAAGGGGCATCCCCAGGTTCTGAGTGGCTGTGTTTAAGAGTACTGTATATATAGCCCAGATGGCAAGGTCTTTCCTCTCTGAGGTTCCTTCCCTCCCTAAAATAAAGATATAAAGCCTGCCTTTCTCTTTACTGAGGATTGGCAAAGTTTATGAAGGGTGGGATTTAATGTTCCACGTCCGTCCTAAGGGCTGCAGGATTGCCACACGCCTTTATTCTGGGGCTGTAGAGATCCTAAGAAGGCTCCTAGGGCATCTCTATTTCTCTCTCTCCAGATGACAAGACCATCCCCTCCTTTTCATCCCTGCAGTCGTTTTCCAAAGGCTGGCTGTCATCTTCTGAGCATGTACAAGACGGAGGTGAAGGAGAGGGTCAGGAAGACGCCAAAGGCACTCATGAACCCCAGCCAGTCCACCAGGGTACCTGCCAGGGTGCTAAACACCAATTTGCCCAGCACTTCCAGGGTGGCAAGAAAGCTGTAGTGAGTGGCCTGTGGAGGGAAAGGAGCCAGCATAAGCAGTGCAGTGCAAGGACTCTGAACAGCCGACCCTGGAAAAGGTCACAACCCCATTGTCAAATGTGAAGTCAAAGGCTTTCATGGCCGGCATCCATAGTTTTTTTGTGGGGTTTTTTTGGGCCATGTGGCCATGTTCTAGAAGAGTTTGTTTCTGATGTTTTGCAAGCTTCTGTAGCTGGCATCTTCAGAGAATTCTCTGAAGATGCCAGCCAGAGATGCTGGCGAAATGTCAGGAAGAAAAACTCTTCTAGAACATGGCCACATAGCCTGAAAAACCCACAAAAAACCCATTGTCAAAGTTTGGTGGATAGTTGTTGAGGGACAGTCCCAGGGGACCTTTAAGGACCACATAACCCTGCAGTACCCCACATTTGGCAGGGTTTATGGGGCCAGTTTCACAACATTTTTGGCCATTTCAAACCCAGGAGAGGTTTTTTCTCCCCAATAGGAAGTGAACCAAAAGTCAACTTCTGTGTCACTAGGAAGTGTACATAAGGAATGACAAAAGTGCCCCCCCAAAAAATCTCAGCAAACATTTTGGGGGCAAAAAAGTGCCTGGGGGTTATACAAATCTTTATGTGGGGCACAACATAGCCAGGATGCATCTGCACAGTAGAAATAATCCAGTTTGACACCACTTTAACTGTCATGGCTCAATGCTATTAAATTCTGGGAATTATTGTTTTGTGAGCTATTTAGACGTCTCTGACAAAGAGCACTGGTGCCACAACAAACATTCTCATAATTCCCTAGCATTGAGCCATGCCAGTTAAAGTGTCAAACTGGATTACTTCTGCAATGTGGATGCATCCCCAGTCCTGCTTTAAATGCCAGACCCCGGGGGTGGAAGCACAGCAATGACCAGAACAAAGCAACATATTTTTGTTCAGGGTGGAGGGAGAACAGAGGCCTGAGCCGTACCTGTATGCTATCCTTTGCCTTTTGAGAGCAACGCATCATCAAGCTGAATGTGACGGTGGTGATCAGCCCTGCGATCAAGTGCTGGACACAGATGCTCAACACAGCGGCCACTGAAAGGAGATCGGGAGAAGGAGAGGATTTAGCTAACTTAGAGCCAGTGGGATGTCAAGGAGAAGCACCCATTGGGCTTGCAGCAATTGGAGGGAGCTGTAGTTTGAGGGTTCGGAAATTGCAGAGCCACATGAGCAATACTGAGCAGAAATCTAGTGTCAGGTCTTGGTGAACTAGGTTTTTGTTGTCTAGCAAAAAAAAGCAAGCTCAGCTAGCATGAGAATCACAAATGCATAGTACTTCTCTAGGAGATGAAAGAGGCTTTTGTGCAATCTACCACTTCAGCGACCTCCATTTGTGGCTTTTATTCCCATAATGCACTTCTATGGTCCACGCTGAGCACCATCAGTGAATGAAGACCAATATCCCAGATTTTTAATAGTTGTGCAGAAAAAGCATGAGAAAAGATGCAATTAACAAGAGTAATATATAGGAATCTGTGATTCAGAGTCCTGGTCCATCTAAGGCTATTATCTACACTACAGAATTAAGGCTGTTTGACACCACTTTAAATTGACATGGCTAAATGCTATGGAATTCTGGGATTTGTAGTTTTGTGAGCTATTTAGCTCTCTCTGTCAAAGAGCTCTAGTGCCACAACAAATTACAAATCCCAGGATTCTATAGTATTGAATCATGGCAGTAAAAGTGTTGTCAAACAGCATTATTTCTGCAGTGACAATGAAACCCTAGAAAGCTGCCCTTATACAGGTTGACTCTCCCTTGTCCAAAGTGCTTGGGACCAGAAGTGTTTTGGATTTTGAAGTTTTGGGGATTTTGCAATACTGTACCTGTATTTGCATATATGTACATAATGAGATATCCTGGAGATGGGACCCAGATCCAAACACAAAATTATTTTATGTTTCACATGCACCTTAAACACATAGCCGGAAAGTAATTTTATACACAATATTTTAAATAATTTTTGTGCAAGAAACAAAGATTGTGTATAATGAACTATCAGAAAGCAAAGGTGTAATTATTTCAGTCATCCATGGAAAACAATATGGTTTTTGGAGTATTTCAGATTTTGGAATTCTGGTTAAGGGAAGCTCAACATGTACTGAATCAACCTAGTCTAGCGATGTAGGCCAGTAATGTTAGCTTTGACTGACAGCTTTTGCTTTCCAGTTTCAGACAGGATTCCTTTCTAGTTCTACCTGAAGATGCCAGGGACTGAACCTGGGGCCTTCTGCGTAGCCACATGGGAAGCTGCTTGATATGGTCCCAGTACTGCCAACTCTGACTGGCAGCTATGGCTCATCAGTGAGTTCAGGCAGGAATCTTTTCCTAGACCTTTCTGGAGTTGTCTGGTGGGCTCCCATCCCAGGACTAACCAGGCCTGACCTTGCTGAGTTTTCAAAGTCAGAGGAGATCAAGTATGTTCAAAACATGCCAGTAACAGCATTTCTTTTGCTACACTATTGTGGGAACAGAAGGCCTCTTCCTCCTGTGTCTTTATTCTAGAACAAGTTCTTACCCTGCATTCTGCAAACATACAGACATCCAGGTCATCCTAAGTGGTAGAATTTGAGACTTCTGGAAGCCAGGCTGTGTATTTTGTCTGGATGCAACTCAAACCAAGTCCCAAGGAGCATGGTATGAAAGATGACCGTGTGGAGGCCAAGCAACTCACCTTCGAAGAAAGTCACTTTGTCTTGATAGAAGGCCACCAGGAGTGTCTGGATGGTCAGGCTGCAGAAACGGACTATGAGCAGGGTCTTCAGCAGAGGCAAGGGATTCCTGGGAAGAATAAGCCACCAAGGGAAGTCAGCAGAGAAGGTAGATCAGGCTAACTGAAATACAACCAAAGACATCATTGAGGATAAAGGGCTGTTTCATTTGAGTAGAGGGCAGAGGACTGAGAGGCAAATGAAGAAGTTGGGCTTGCTTTAAGGGAAAGTCCAGCTTCTCGAGAGTCCATGTGGTGTAATGGCTTGAGTGATGGACTAGGATTTTGGGAAACCGGGGTTCAAATCTCCACTTGGCCATGGAGATTCACTGGGTACCCTCTGGCAAATCACAGTCTTTGAATGTAAAAGGAAGGTAATGGCAAACCTCCTCTGAACAAATTTTGTTGAGAAAACTCTAGAGAAAACTCTAGGACAAGGAATGTGGCATAGATCCAGATCTGAACGCTGGATTCCAAGAGACCAGGGTTCAAATACCCATTCAGCCATAGAAACCTACTTGGTGACCCACTTGGTGACTCTAGGCAAATCACACTCTCTTAGCCTCAGAGGAAGGCAAAGCCACCCCCTCTGAAAAAAGCTGAAGTCCAAAATCCCTTAAAGAGCACAGTTTGAGGACCATTGCTGTAGAGCAACTGTTGGTGGCAAGAGGGCCACATTAGGAACTCAGGAAACCTTGAAAAGCTGCATAGACACACACTACACCCCTCCCCAGTGAAAAATTTAGAATTATGCTTTGTCCCCAAATACTCTCCAGGGAGTGAGAGGGCATGTTCACAATATTTTTTGCTCCCCTGCCCAGACCATTTTAAGTTCAGAAGAGGGCTTTTGTACAACAGGAAAAGGAAGTCATTTTTGGGCTTCTCCTGACCCTAAAATGGCCCAGGGCAGCTAAAAAATTGATTAAAATCTCCCCTTGTCCCTAGAAGACATAGGATGGTGTAGAAATTTGGAGAGCTGCATGTGGCCCCTGGCTACATTTTGTCTGCTCCTTCCATAAGGGGTGACATTACCTTCGTCTAGAGATCAGATGGCCCCCCAGAGAGGAACCTGCAATGGAGAAGGCCATGGCCACAATCCCGTTCCAGAAGCCAAGCTCCTGCGGAGAGAAGTGCCGCTCCAGAAGGAAGAGGGGGAACATGGAAATGGAGCCTTGTTCACCTGCAAAGAAAAAAAAAAAGAGATTCAGTTCAGTTCTGCAATACGGCCAAGAGGGCAAAAGGTATGAAGGAGGAAGAACACACAGGCTACAGGAGGGTGCAGCAGGTTGCTTTTGCCTGGGAAGACTGAGCTTCCACCCCTTATCTTCCTCTTCCCTCAGCTGAGTTAGTTGAGTACAAACTCCTTTTGCACTTTGAATACAGTTTGCGGCAAATGAATGAAGCTGAAGGGGAAAGTGGGAGGAGGAGAGAGAAATTGGGCCATTTTAAAAGCAGCTGAAACAGTGGGCTGGCAGAGGACTAAGCAAGACTGCTGGAGGGTATGCCAAGGTTCCCACCATTTGTTGTTAACTGCCCTTGAGTTGATCTCGACTCATGGTGACCCTGTGGATGAGACATCTCCAAGACATACAATCCTCCACTGCTCTGCTCAAACCTATGTCCTTCCTGACCGAGTCTAACCATCTGGTATGCGGTCTGCTGCCTTCTATCTTTCTTAGCATTATTGCCTTTTCCAATGATTCATGCCTAGTCATGATGGGACCAAAGTACGACAGCCTCAGTTCAATCATCTTGGCTTCCAAGGAGCCTTTAGGCTTGATCTGTTCAAGGATCCATTTGTTTGTCTTTTTGGCTATCCACAGTATCCCCAGCACTTTTCTATAGCACCATATGGTACTAAATATTTATATAGGTATTTATTTATATCCTGTTTTCCCCCCATATTATGGATCCCAAGGCAGCTTATGTCAATTGATTTAGAATGGGGTAGGGGAAATGTGGTACATGGCCTCCAAGACTCTTAATGTTGCTCTCAGGACCCCCCTCGCTCCCATGTAAGCAATACAAGATTTGGGGAGTCTTTTACAGCTCCAATATGGAAATGGGTTTCAAGCACTCACAATATAGGATTTCCATGCATAAAAATGGAAGCTTGAGAACCTTACTTTCCAGGGACCAGCACCAGTTCACAAAGCTACCTCCTGGAGTAGCACCACTTTGAGAAATAATGTAGCAAACAGTGCAGCTTGTTGTTGTGTTGCCTTCAATTCATTTCCAACTTATGGCGACACTAAGACTAGTCCACCATGAGATTTTCTTGGCAAGGTTTGTTCAGAGGGATTTGCCTTTGCCTCCCTCTGAAGCTGAGAGAGTGTGGCATCATTTTAACTACCATTGCTCTGTCTTCCAGTATCCTGGGATTTGTATTCTAGAGAAGCACCAGAGTTCTCTGACACACCAGGCTGAATAACTCACCAAACCACAAATCCCAGGATTCTATAGGATTGTGTTATGACAGTCACAGTGGTGTCAAATTGCTTTATTTCTGCAGTGTGGATACATTCTTGGTTATCTGAGGTATATATGAATCCCAAATTAATACAGTTGGCTCTCCATATTGGTGGATTTGACTCCTGATGATTTGATTAATATGTTCTCTCTAGAAATCTCTAGGCCCTTCAGCACAGTCTATGGGCAACTTTTACCAGACGTTTCACTGGAAGACTTCTCTAGGCATTTGTAGGATCCTCAGCACAAATTTACAGTCAACGTTTGGTGGACTGTAAAGGATGATAAAGTTGCACTATAGGACCCAGAGATTCTAGAGAGGTGTGCTCTCACATTTTTTTTTAAAAAATGTTTTCTTATTTGTGTTTTTTCCACTTTCGCAGGAGTCCTGTATCCCTAACCCCCAATGAATGTGCAGGGCTCCTTGTAATTGTGCCACTGCTCACTTTGGCACGGACTCACCCAGCTTGTAAATGAAGACAAAACAAGCAGTCCAACGAGTGTCTGGAACATGAAAAAGCTCTCGAAGGATGCTCCAGGGGTTCACCGTGCCAACTCTGATGAAGCTGTCCACAGATGGACGCCCCTGTCTTAACTTCAGGTCAGAAATCGAGGTGAGTATGATGGCCAAGGTGAAGACGACAGCCAGGTATACAAAGATGGCACTCCAGCCCAGGTGATAGAGGAAAGCCACCAGGCCACCTCCTGCCATTACAGAGCCCAGCTTGTAGGCCACAACCTGGATGGTGTTGCCGTAGCCAATCTCCTCGAAGTCCAGGAACTGGATGGCCACCCCGTCCACCGCTATGTCCTGAATGGAGGCACAGAAGTTCATGAAGAGGAAGATAAGGGCCACGGGGAGGAAGTTGACCTCTGGTGTCATTAGAGAGCAAGCCAGGCAGGCCAGAACCAAACCCCACATGGTGAGCAACAGCCAGGTCTTCTTGGCAAAATAATGGTCTACCAAAGGTGCCCACATCACCTTGAACATCCAAGGTGCATAAAGGACCTTTGTCAGGCTAATCTTGGTGAAGGAGAGGCCCACCATTCGGAAGTAGATGGGCAGCAGTCCGGACTGCAGACCGTAGGGTATTCCCTGGACAAAGTACAGCATTCCAAGGATGCCATACTTGAGCTTCATTCTTCGGCCACTGGTTGCCAGCCTGCAAGGAAGAGAAAGGAAGATGGGCAGTTTTAAAGGGACAAGCAGAATGGCAAAACTATGGAGAAGGAAGGCTTAGGTCTAATCTACGCTGCAGAAATAATGCAGTTTGGCACTGCTTTAACTGCCATGGATTCCTACCATGGAATCCTGAGATTTGCAATTTGATGAAGGACCTAGGCTGCATCTGTGCTGCAGAAATAATGTAGTTTGACGCTGCTTTGTCATGGCTTCACCCTATGGAATCCTGGGAGTTTGGAATCCTGTAGTTTGTTGTGGCACCAGAGCTCTGACAAAGACGGCTAAATATTTCACAAAACTACAAATCCCAGAATTCCATAGCATTAAGCCATGGTAGTTAAAGCAATGTCAAACTGCATTATTTCTGCAGTGCAGATTAGTCCTTTGTCCTTTCAAATTGTTGTTATGTGCCTTCAAGTCGATTCTGACTTATGTAGACCCTATCACAGGGTTTTCTTAGCAGGTTTAATTCAGAGGAGGTTGCCACCATTGCATTCCCTTGAGGCTGAGAGAGTGTGACTTGGCTGAGGTCACAGAGGGTTTTCATGGCTGAGTGGGGATTTGAAGCCTGTCTCCCAGAGTCCTAGCCCGACGCTCAAATCACTATGCCATGCATAGGCTTTACCATGGCTGCCTTTAATTACCTGCATTTTTCTGTTCAAAACCATTTTCAAACCCTTTCAGAAGCTCAAAGGCTGTTAGAATCCAACTTTCAATGCAGAATTAAAAATGACAGAATCAGTCCCCAAGAATATGTGATCATTCCCTTCCACTCTGCATCCGCTGTGTTTAATCTGTATCTGTCATCCTAATCTATAACACCATACTGGTCCTTGATTTCTTGTCAACATTTCTCTGAATTCTCTCTGAATTCAAAACAGCATTAAAGACCGTCCCTGAAGACTTACCCAGATGATTTTTAGATTGTGGATTTCAAATGATGAACTTTAAATGTGGATTGCTTTAATATGTATATACCTTGCCCTTTTAAATTGTATCCATGCCATTTTTAATTGATTTGCATTTTAATTAACATCAGAAATCAATGTAATTAATTTAACTCTTACGGTGTGTCTGTTAATCGTTGTTCCCTGCCTTGATCCATGGGGAGAGCCAGGTAAGAAATAATAATAATGATAATTCACATAGGGTTTCCCATTGTGTTCTTCTGAGGCTCAGAGAGTGTGACTTGCCCAAGAGCTCTCTTATGGAGAAGGCTAAATATCTCACAAAACTACACATCCCACAATTTATCATTTTGAACTGCATTAATTCTGCAGTGTGGATGCAGCCCTAGTCTTTGCTTAGCAGCCTTAAGGCAGTTGACCAAAGAAAACAAAACATTTAAAAGTTAAAGCAAAACCAGAGAAATATTCCATAATTACCTTGGAAACCTCCTCCAGTCTCTTTCCTTTTTAAACTGATGCGGTAGTTACTCTTCAGCACTCCATCCTTGGGGCATGTCCTGGAAGAGGAAAATCAAGGGGAAAAGGATGGAAATGTCGCACCCATTGTACCAAAATGAAGGGGACATTAGCCTTGGGAGCCGCAGTATCACCGTCTGTGGAATACAATGTTTTATTTTATCATGCTACATGAACACCCCTTCTAGTTTGCAGACATCAGAAACATGCCTAGTTCTTTTTTTAACCATCAGTTAATAAAAAAGACTCCGTATTCAAAGTGGACTTTTGCTTTACCTCTTAATTTGTATTTCCCATCAGGAAACGTAGGGGAATACTTGCCCATAGAGAACAATTGGGGAATACAGTGGACTCTTGTTATACACTGGAGTTTGGTTCAAAGATCCCCCGTGGATAACAAAATCTGTGGATGCTCAAGACATCGCAAAATAGTGTCCCTTATAAAAATGGAAAATCAAGGTTTGATATTTATCCTTTTTTTTGAACATTTTCAAACTGTGGATGCTTGAATCCGTGTATAAAAAATCCATGTATAAGAAGGGCAGACTGTCCTTGCCCATAGGGAATCATTGCAGAGTATTTGCCCATAGGGAATCATTGCAGAGTATTTGCCCATAGGGAATCATTGGGGAACACTTACCCATACAGTATAAGGAAACATAGGGGAATAGGATATTTGCCCCTAAGGAATCATT
>NC_056525.1:248127827-248168120 GCF_019175285.1 Sceloporus undulatus
GGGGAATATTTGCCTATTGAGAATAATTGGGGGATGCTTGCCATAGGGAAACATAGGGCAAATGTTCAATGTTTCCCTATGGACAAGTGTTCTCCTATACTTCCCTATGGGAGAGAACTCCCCAGTGTCTCCCTCTGGGCAACTGCTGTCATGTGTTCTAGTTCCTCCTAGACCTGCAGCTGAGCCTCATCCTCAATACTTGGGGCAATGCTCACTCTGGAGGACTGCAACTCCCTCGGCCACCTCCCTGGCCCAATTTAGAAAGGACCTAACAACCTTTCTATTTCAGATGGCATTCCCCGACTAAAGTCCAGTGGGCCTCCCTTCCTCTTCTGTGGCAAAGAGGACTGGCTAACGGGGGTTTTATTCTGTTTTATTTTGCTGCTGTGTAATTGTTTTAACCTGAATGTATATGTTGTGTTTTATTGATATTTGCTGTGAACCGCCCTGATCTATGGAAGGGCGGTATAAAAATAAATATTTTATTATTATTATTATTATTATAATTCCCTCCCTTCTCAGCTTGTGCTCATTTGGCCCTCGAGGGGGGGGGGGCTAAGAGGATTCTGGGAGTTGTAGTCAAAAACAACCCCCTCCAGTGCCCACTCACTCTGTGTATGTTTGGTCACATGACTTCTCAACCTCCCCCTCCCCGCCGTTGCCATGGCAGCCTCGACTCACAGCGCCCTCCAGCCGCAGGGGGGCGCCCCAGAGACAGCGCAGGAAACCTCTTCCATCTACCGCAGAGGAAGGAAACGGAAGTGCCTTGAGACGAGGAAAGGAACGGAAACAGAACCATCACCATCGCCACCATCCGGGTCCTTCGCCTCAACTTCCGGGAACGAGTTCAATCCTCCTTTTTTAAACCGGAAGTGGCTCTCAATTTGCTTCAGGAAGCCTTTTCTCTGGCGCCTTGGAAATGGAAAATATTCCCTCACACACAGAAAGCCGAGACTTCCCTCTTGGGTCGAGGGTTTGGAAATGCCGGCGCTCTCTCCCTTACCTCTCTATGGTAAAAGCCCAGGCACTCTGTCCTTGCATCTCTATGTTGCCCCATAACTCTGTGGGGGAGATCCCGGCGCTCTGCCCCTTGTCTCTCTGGTAAAAGCCCCGACGCTCTGCCCCTTGCCTCTCTATGGTAAGTGTCGGCACTCTGTCCCTTCCATCTCTATGCTCAAAGCCCCGACGCTCTGCCCCTTGCCTCTCTGTGGTAAAAGCCCCGACCATCTGGCTCTGTGATGTGTCGACGCTCTGTCACGTGCCTCTGGTAAAAACCTCGACGCTCTGCCCCTTGCCTCTCTATGGTGGACAGTTTGCTTTGGCCGTTCGAGAGGCAAGAGTTCCAGTTTTATTCCGTCAGCACACATCAAAGGGGGGAGGGGAAAGCAACTCGAGGCCTCAGTTCGAAGCCATTATGTGAGAACGAAGCAGAATGGTTAGGCCGCTCTAGCCCCCTCTCTATGGCCTCCGCCTGTGCGCTTAGCAGCCGGAAGTGCCGCCATAGTCGCAGTAGCGGCCTCTCTAGGCAGTAGCAGGTGCTACTCTATGGCAGTGAGGCGCCCAATGCTCCCTGGAGGACGATGCTGTCTTGCCTTCTTCTTCTTCCCAACAGAGAAGAGGAGCCCCCAAACCCTCAGGGCAATGGAGATCTCAAGAAGCATTTCAGCATATATAGGGTTTGTGGGGTTCTTTGCATTTTGGTGTTTTAAACCACGCTGGGCTTATTCCTGGGTTTGGTGCTATAAACCATCCTGGGCATAAAATGCTGTTTGAAAACACTGAAATTCTGGACCGTGCCAAAAACTATCAGGCCAGAACCCACAGGGAAGCAAGCCATTGGAATCCACAAACACCTGGACAACCTCAACAGGAAAGAAGAAACCCTGGAAGTGAACAATGTTTGGCTGCCAGTCACGAAAAACACCAAAATGCAAATGAAAACCACTCAGGATCAGGGTTTTCCCTGCAGACAATGGCTCTCTAATTAAACAGAGACAAATGCTCTGCATATCCTCCCTCTCTCCCTCAGGCCTTGCCTTTCAGCAACAGAACAGTACACAGATTAACATGGAAATCACTCCTGTCAACCTAGAGTCACACAGTACACACACACACACATATATATATATATATACACCCCTCTTTCCATGCCAGCATTCTCTGAAGATGCCAGCCATAGATGCTGGTGAAATGTCAGGAATAAACTCTTCTAGAACATGTTTCCACATAGCCTGAAAAACCCACAAGAAACTATGGATGCTGGCCATGAGAGCCTTTGACTTCACAAGGATTTTAGCGCTTGGGTTTTTTGTTAACAACTGCCATTGAGTCGATCCCGATTCATGGCCACCCTGCGGATGAGACACCTCAAAAACCCCCAACCTTCACTGCTCTTGGTTCCTCTGAAGTCATCCATCTAGCAGCCTTCCTCTCTTTCTGCCTCTGAGGGGCATAGAAGGAAAAAGCAATACTGTCTGTGTAGCAAGAAGACCATAGCAGGGCGAAGGGTTGTGGGTAGAGTCCCAGTTGAAAGAACAAACACAATCGTGCTACCAGATTGTCCTTCCTTGCTTACGGAAATATAGCCCTTGCATAACTAGATAGCAATGTGAAAACAATATGTGTACAAAAACTTTTGTTAGATAGACACCTTTGAGACTAACTGGTATGACTAACTCATATAATAAATAAAATAAAACTTTTATTTATATCTTGCTCTTCAGTAGCAAGAAAATCAGTGGCTAATGGTTTTCTCAGCAAGATTTGTTCAGAAGGGGTTTGCCACCATTGCCTTCCACACAAGAGAGTGACTTACCCAAGGTCAGGAAAAGAGGGAGGATGCATTACAGGTGGATAGACTCAACCTAGGAAGCCATGTCTATCCTGAATTTGCAAGATCTGTTAAGAGCAGGAGCTTTAGGAGGTCTTTTATTTATAGGTTGCCTTAAGTGAAAAGCCAATGTGATGGCAAATAAGAACAAATAATTATATTCACCCTCTCTCCTTACACAAAGATGCACAATTATCCACCCATTTTCTGTTGAAACAACCGAGAAAAACAACTATCATTGCATTATAAACTTTACGTATTTATTAGTTACAGGAAGGATATTTTGGATCAGTTGAAACATCAGTGCTAGAGTAGATTGCTTGACAGTAATTTCTAGTTAAATGGTATCAACGTTGTGCAAATATCCCTTGGTGTACTTGGAGACTGAAATGCATGTACGGAGGTGAAGATGCCAGCTTTGAGCATGGCAACAAGCAAACATTTAAAAGCTGCTGAGAGCAATAGTCAGACTTGTGCTGTCAGTTGTCTTACGGAAGAAGATCCATCAGTTCTTCAGCCTCATGCTTACAGATGTCAGTTCTCCATACCAAGCCTCCCTGAGCGCTCAGACCTCCGCTCTGTCACCAGTGCTAGTCATTCGGGAACACTCTTCATGAAGAGAGAAATACGTAGAATTTTACATTGTAAATAAAAGTAATAAAATCCCCCTAAATGGAAGAATGGCTCATTACTTCTGTCTTCCAGTTTTAAAAAAGAGGCGTCAACCAGGCGAATTTAAAACAAAAACCTGAACATAAAAAATTATTATTATACCATAAGGTGAAGAGTCCAGAGATAAAAACAAGCCTTTTCCTCTCTTGCCTGGACTGATGCTTTCTGCCTGCCATAAAAGTTCCAAGATACGTCGAGAGAGTAGTAGCTGCTATTATATCCAGTAAAACCTCTCTCAGAGACTTGACTGCCATGCAATCAGTTCCATCCTGCAGCCTGAGGACCCTATGCACAGCCTTTTGGGAAGCCTGCAGCTTTCACTGTGGAAGCTCATCTTCTGAGATGTCCATGCAGACTCCACTCACTTCCAGCGGATGATCTCTTCTGTGGCCAAGTGCATAATCCTGTTGAAGTCAAAATGGATGTACTTCCTCCAGAAACGCCGGTCTCTGCCATAAATCTGAGCTGGAAAGCAGGGACTCCCTGTCCAGAGACAGAAATCCCAGTCAAGTCTCGTCACTTGTCAATTAAAACAGTTAAGAATCCAAATGTCAGCTCTGTGATGTTCCCGACACTAAGTGCAACTTTGGCTTAAAAGGCCAGGAGAATATATTTCTTTGCATACAGGTTGAGTCTCCCTTATCCAGAAATCCAAAATACGGTACTCCAAAACCAGAACTTTTTTCATACACAAATCACAAAAATGTGTATAAGGTATATATGAAACATAATTGAATTTTGTGTTTAGACTTGGGTCCCATCTCTAAAATATCTCATGTACATATATGCAAATACAGATATTTCAAAATCCAAAACACTTCTGTTCTCAAGCATTTTTACAAAGGATACTCAAGCAGTATACCTTTTAGCAAGACAAAGTAGGGGAGTTCTCTCCAACTCTACTCTTCATGCCAGTCTCTACTACTTGGATAGCTGAGCTAAGTTCATGAATAGGCTAGGCTACCTTATGCTCACATACCCCCTTATGTATGTTCTGCAGAGTTCATGGGAAGGACAAGATACAAGAGAGAAATGGTTAAAGGCACACAAAATGGAGACACTTTGATTCGGCGTATAAAGCTCCCACTTGCATTTCTTTTTAACTTGTAAAGAAAGGTCCTTGACTCCCAGTTTTGGGGCATAGACAAAATAATACAATACAGTATATGTGATGCTACACCTGCTCAGTATTAGGAGGAGTCTCATGCTGCAGACTCACCAGACATCTGCAGCCTTACCTATGCCATGGAATATCCTGGCCACAGCTCTACCAGAGAACTTCTCTTCTTGGCGGATGGACAGGAAACTGCGGATGTCACCTCGGATTTGGTCTTCCCAGCTTCGAAACTGCAATAAAGAGGCAAAGCCCACAGAAAGTGAGGTGAGCCCAGCCAAGTGTAACAGTAGACAGCAAGGTAAGCCAGTCCTGATTCTCCTATCTGAAGCACATGGTTTTAAAAACCCTCTGGTTACTTAGAATATGGGGTCCTTTCATTTTATACAATTAGAGTACCATTGATTCCACTTTGAGCGCCATGACAACATCTTATGGAACACCAGCCTTGCAGTTTGGAGACACTAGAGCTCCCCAGGTGAGAATTCTCAATATTCGTCCCTAAACTACAAATCCCAGAATTCCACAGGAAGGAATCATGGCACTTAAAATGGAATCTTAGTGCTAAGCACCAACTGTCTCCAATGTTATATGGCTTGGTCAACTCCAACATATGGCAACCTTAGTGTCATCTTGGCAAGATTTCTGGATGTTTTCTGAAGATGCCATGAATCTCCTTATGTTTTTGCCAGAAAAATGTCATTCTGAAGGAGTTCTTGGGAGAGGCCAAAGGGTGCACAAATTGCTTTGGCGTGTAGGGGGTTGTTTGCAGACCCAGGGCTGCATTTTGCTTCAGAGCTGTGAGGAACAAATAATAGTCTTTCTCACTTTTATGTCCTGGAGATCCTTAGTATCCGTTCCTTCATCCGCTAGCACAAGATTTGCTTCCTCCAGCACCATATCCCTCTCAAAATAATCCATCAACAGGGACTTCAGCTGGGTGCTCCTCTCTTCCCCTCCACCATCGCAGCACAAGGCACATGTCCGAAAAGCCACACTGCTCAGCGCAAGAGACACATAAGAGAGAGATGAAGGAGAAAAGGCTACAAAGCAGGACAACAGATTAAGGATGAGGGATCACTTGTCACTGGCTTTTGCAAATACTTTGCAAAGCTCAGTTATGCTGAGGCAAAGAGCAGTAACTTTTGCTAGGCCTTACATGCCAGAATGCTCCCTTTCCCATCTATCTTCCAAAGTTCTCCATCCTCCCACCCCTGTAACCGAGTATTTCACTCATTCCATCCCAGTGTCTAAAAGTCAGAGAATCACAGATTCAGAAGAGAGCTCAAGGGCAATCTAGTACAAAGCCCCACCTTTGTTTGTAAGACAATAGCCTGTCCTCTAACTCCCCAAATCCATTTAAGCCGTGTCTGTTTATAGCTGCTCACCTCTGGAAGGACTTGAAACACACTTGGAGCTGGCGGAGGGCTGCCTTTTCACGGTCCATCACCCGATGGTGCAGGAAATCACACACTAAGTCCAGTTCTTCATCTGTGAGGTCACCATAGGAGCGTAGGTGAAAAGAGAGCTCGCTAAACTCCACAAGGATTCCACTTTTTCTGGATACATGAGAACCTGAGCCAAGAGGTAAGAAAGGAAGGTAAGAGTGTGCAAGAGAGAAAATCTATATGTGTATGAAAGACAGAGATTGCCCTTGGATTTCTAGATCCTTCAGCAGGTTCTAAATCATTGCCAAACAATGTGCCAAGAAAACCTCTAAAGTGCTGCAGTGTGTGTATATAACTTCAAGTCACCTGTCAACTTACTGTAACCCCATGAATTTTGTAGGGTTTTCTTAAGCAAGGAATACTCAGGAGTTTTTATCAATTCCTTGCAAGGGAAATCTATTCTATATAGATGTAGTTTCTATTTTTCCTTCCTGAACCTTATCTGACAAGAGATTCAGGCAGGATATAAGGCTTGGAAAAGTTCTCTTTTTTTAGACTACAGTTCCTAGAAATCGCCACAATTATGATGGTTGAGGGGTCCTGGGACTTGTTAGTTCAGACAGAGAACTTTTCTAAATTCTGAGTAAAAGGCTGTTCCCAGGCCAGTCTGCCCTGCTTGTATCCCTGCTTGGTTACCATTCTGCAGCTGCGTGTCCCACTGCAGCTGACGCAGGGCTCGCTTCACAGGCAGGACCTCCCAGCCCATGGAGTCGGCCACCTCAATGACGTCAAAGTCCACAGAGCTGGTGTGAGTGTGGCTGATCCCTTGTAGGCGCTGCTGGGCCAGGCAGACGGCAAGAGGAGGGCACCTGAGGGAGACAGGAGGAGGAACCAAGTGAGAAGTCCTAGCAGTGTCATTGCAACCCGGGAAGGTGTACACCATACATTTTCCCAGCAAAATCTGGTGCAAGAGTGGAAGGAGCAGCAGGCTTGTTACCGTTTGCTTTCAAGATGTTTCCAACTTATGACCCTAAGTCAATCCTATCTCAGGGTTTTCTTGGCAAGATTTGTTCAGAGGGGGTTTGCCATTGCCTTCCTCCAAGGATGAAAGAGTGGTTTGCTGAAGGTCACCCAACACTCAAACCACTGCACCACACTGACCATGGAAAAGCACTAGGCTTTCAAATGTCATGTTCCTTCAAGTCATTTCTGACTTATGGCAACCCTAAGGCAAACCCATGATGGGGTTTTCTTGGCAAACTTTCTTCAAGGTGGTTTTGCCACTGCCTTCCTCTGAAGTTGAGAGAGTGTGATTTTCCCAATATTTTAATAAAAACCAGGGTTTATTTGTCTTCTGTCAAGCAGGGAAAGTTTGTAAAATATATTCTACTGAGGTCTTTCAGCCATAGCTGTTACCTGTATATAAATGTGTTTTACATGTATTCTGTATTTCATATTTTTATGTATTAAGTTGGCTATAAACCAGGGTGGGCATAATATAGGCCATGGGCTGTATGTGGCTCTTGGACACAACTATGTGGCCCTTAAACCTCCCTAGTATTTACCCAAAACCTCTTAACACTTCCTTTCCCATTTTATTTTAAAAATGTGTGATTTGGGAACAACCTTTGCCCTCAAATCATATAGAAAGTCCCCAAATGCATGAAAACATGCAAAATACCCTCACCCCACAAACACCGCAGAACCTCATGCTACCTCAAAATACCTGTTTTCCTTTTCAGTCCCTCTCAAAATGGCAGCAGGAAGTGAGTTTACTCCTATTGCCATTTTGAGAAGGACTGAAAAGGAAAACAAAGGTATTTGGGCTTGGTGATGGTTATGTGGCCCTGTCTCTCCCACAGAGTTGCTCTCCTCTGCTACATACAATAGCAATAGCAATTACATTTCTATACCGTTCATCAGTGCACTTAAACACTCCCTAAGCGGTTTACAAAGTGTAAGCTAATTGCCCCCAACAATCTGGGTACGCATTTTAGCAACCTCTTCAGAAGGATGCAAGCCTGAGTTGAGCTTGAGTCCTTTTGCTGGTATTCAACTCGCAACCTTATGGTTTGTGAGTGAGTGGCTGCAGTACAGGCATTTAACAACTGCACCACCATATGTACCTTTGATTTTTATTTTCATGTAACTCTGGATGCAATGGGTTTTGCACTCTACATTCAGAGTGACTGCAGGGAAATGGTTATTTTTTCTTATTCCTTCAGTTGGCCCTCCTCTGCCCCAATCCCTTCTTATAGTAACGCAAGACGGTTTCCTCCCTTCCCTCTTCACCTTTGAGCAACTGTCCGCAGCTGCTGAGGGCCCCCGTAGCACATCACTCGGCAAGACGAGAAAGTGGGGTGCAGAAGTTCCACCCAGCGTTGGGGGTGCAGTTCCAGGTAACACAGAAGTGTCTCTATGCCTAAATGAGGAAAGAAGGGAGCTGTTCAGTGGAAGCATGGGGCCACCGTCTTTTTTTCCGGGGGGAAATGTATGCAATGTTTCTTGGCAACCATCTCTTTTAAATATCTTCCCCATTAAAAATAAATAAATAAATCCAAGTTTTCAGGTTTTTATCCAGCTGGTTACAAATGTGGATTTGAGTCCAAGGGCTGGGGAAAAGGCAAATGGTAAATGCCTATTTCCATCTGTTTTGGAATTCAGAAAATAACCACAGTGAGCTTGCCCAGTCTCATCTGATTTTGGAAGTTATATAGGGATCAGGTATGGTTAATACTTGGGTGGAAGACCATGAAGAAATTCCATATATCTCCAGAGAGAATGGCTGCAATAAAGAGAATTAGCAATAAAGGGCTAGGTAGACCAAGGGTCTGACTGGTAAAAGGCTAGCTTCCTATATCTATATGAGGTAAGGAAAGATTCCTGCTTCAAACCCCAAAGGGCCACGGCTGCCAGTTAGAGTTGACACCATAGCACCCTGGACACACCTCATTTCAGAAGTGAAGCAGATTGAAAGGCTGGTTAGCTCTTGAATGCAAGATCTTCCCTCCCTAGGAGGGAATCTCAGTAATCATCAGCTAGAGCTAGAAAACCAAATGCACATGTATAGGATGGGAAACGCTTGGCTCAGCAGTACTACATGTGCTCCCAGTGGCTGAACCCCTGGTCATTACTAAGACTTTGTTTGCTTTTGAATGAACTTTCCTGCATTTATAACAGACGTGCATTCTTCATACCTCAGCAAACCAATTTAGAGATCTGACTGTATTATGCAAATTATGGCTTCCTGCACTCTTTTGCTTAGTTCTGCAGAATTTGTTTTGTGGCAGATTAAAATCCCTCCTTACTCAGGTTGATAAGAGAAAGGTCAAGAGAGAGAGAGAGAGAGAGAGAGAGAGAGGGCACAAAGCTTGGCTCAGAAAACACAACCATGTACTGCACGACCAAGCCTACTGTAAAAGCAACATACATTTTGTGTCCCCATATTATGGGTTTGTCTCACTTGGAGAGTTCAGGGAACGTAATCCTGCTCCCACCTTCTTCTCCCCTAATTTTTGATATTAGGCCCTCTCACCTTCCTCTCGGAAGTCCAGGGCTTCCACGGTCTGCTGAATAGGGATGGCTCTCTCATGTCTGTAACATACTCTTAGTTGTCCTTTGTCTTGGTGTGGCTTCTCTTCTCCAGCTTCCTCTGAGACGGCCAACATTTCTGCATCCTCCACTTCATCACTCTGCAGGTTGAAAGCATATTTGTTACATACAAAGTCTCTTATGCCACGCTGGCTGTAGATGCCCTCCCTTCTGAGGCCCAACTGGCACCAACCCTGGTGACATTCTGGCACCTATTATAATAATTTTTGGTTCTTCCTAATGTTTAAGGGGAATTTATTTTCCTGTACTTTGAATCCATTGCTCCGTGTCCTAGTCTCTGGAGCAGCCAAAAACATGCTTGCTTCTTTTTCAATATGGAGAATATAAATATTAAAATTCTATTTTTCCCCAATTTAGGACTCTTCCCTGCTTTTTACCAAGCCTTTTGGGCCTACTGTAATTGATTTCATTCAAGAGCTGCTCGACAGTGGAATACGCTGCTGCCTCAGAGGGTGGCAGACTCTCCTTCTTTGGAGGTTTTTAAACATAGGCTGGATGGCCATCTGTCAGAGAGAATGCTTTAACTGTGTGTCCCTGCACAGCAGAAGAGCTTGGAATGAATGGCTCTTAGGGTCTCTTCTGAGTCTATAAAGTCTCCATCTGCACAAAGTTTTACACTGCATTAAACTTTCACTGGTTTTAAACTGTTAAGACAATAATGTATATACTGTACACAAGCTGTTTGCTATTTGTATTTTTAAATTTAATAAATTAAAAAAATAAACTGTCTCTTGAAGAAAACCTCTTTAATATGATTTTACTGTTATTCTTACTGTTTTAAAATGACTTTATTGTACACCATCCTGAGATCTTTGGATATAGCATGTGACAGAAATATAATTAAAATGGAAATGATAATATAGGAGATGCCCTCAAGGAGGGACAGCAAGAGAAAAGGGAGGCCTCCTGAGAGATAATTTGTTTCGCCTGTAATCTTCAGTACAGATACGAAAGATGACAGAGCACTCTGCTCCTCCTGCTGCAGACATGATGTATGCTGTTAGTCATAAGGATGCCCAGCTATGGAGCTGGAATGGACCACAAGGGCCAACCAGTTCAGCCCCCTGCCATGCAGGAATATCCTAGGTGGGGGTTGGTTTTATGGCAATGTTAAGGTAAAGAATTGGCTTCTATACCTTCAGGAACCCCACAGAAAACCAAAGAAGGAATACAATGAAATGTGCTTGTCCACTTGAAGAGAACTGGTAGATCATAAAAAGAAGGAAGAGAATCTGCCAGGGTCCTCCCAACTTGGAGTGGCAAGCTGGCTGCCTTTCTGGTCGTGGAAGTAGCCAATTCACCCCTGTTCAGAAGAGGCCCTCCGGAACTGTTGAGGTGGAAGGAATTCCAAGGATTATCTAGTCTGAATTCTGCCATGCAAAAACCAAAGCTAAGGCACCCATGTCAGGTGGCCATCCAATGTCTATTTAAAAACCTCAGACAAAGGAGAGTCCACTACTGTCAGGATCATTGGCCCTGCCATACTTGTTGGATATATTTTGAATATACAGTGGTACCTCGGGATACGAAATACCCAGGTTACGAAATTTCCGGGATACGAAAAAATCCCATAGGAAATAATTGTTCCGGGTTACAAATGTTTTTTCGCGTTACGAAAAAATTTTTTGGTGCTTTTCGGCGCTTTTTCGCACGAAACGCGGCTTTTCCCCATTAGCGCCTATGGCATTTCGGCTTACGAAGGCTTTTCGGGTTACGAAAGCGGCCGCGGAACGAATTAATTTCGTAACCCGAGGGAGCACTGTACTGGTACTTTTTAATGCTGGATGATGAGTTAGGCTTAAGTGGTAATGCTGAGTGGAAGACTGTTTTATCTTTCATGAAGCAGGCTAATGATCAGATGTGGAAGACGAATGTGCTTTGAACTATCAAGGTCAATTTGATGAGAACGCTTGATGTGGAGCAGGAAGCGGGGTAGTTCTAGGAACAAGAATGTTTGGTTTGAAAATCAATTGAGGGTTGGGGTTTGAGAACGTGAAAACATTTGAATATACTCTGTAACTGGAAAGTGCCTCAGTCCTAGCAATATCCTTATGCTGTGAACAACTCTAGTTTTCTGAATAAAGCTTTCTGAAGTGCTGGAGCTTGTGCTACTGAATTGGAAGTTAGCCAGTACCTGATAATGATCTTCTGAGAAAGTCTGACACCCTGTTGAACTGCTCTTACCATCAGGAATTTCTTCCTCATGTTTAATCAGAATCTCCTTTTAATTTGAATCTATTGCTTTTGACCCTATCCTCTAGAATGCCACCATCCAACCTGACTGCTTTTGAGGAATTTAAAGATGGTCATTGTATCACTTCTCCATTTTCTCCAACATACATACATTTGTTAATGAAAGCTAGATTGTTCCCTATGCTACGCTCTTGAAAATAACAGTAGACCATTTGTGTGTAATTCCTACAAAACTGAACCATCAGCTACCCGGGGGCAGAGAGAAAGCAGCCTCTGTTTGGATACCTTGGGGGGAAAAACAAAGATGAGTATGTGGTTGTGAAGAAAAACTAGATGGCACTTTCAGAATCAGACCAGACACCCCCATGAAAGCATGAAAAGAAGGAGGAAGTTCCCAAAGAGGACCCTGACAGGTTGTCCTCCACCCACCACTCACTCGCCCTGACCTTGCTGAGCTCCTGTTGCTTCTGGTGAAGCTCCCGGCACTTGCAGCGAGGGAAGACCTTCTGCACCAGCCTCTTCACTGTGAAGAAGTCGACTGTGTCTGCATAGATGTGCTTTCTCAACTCATGCAAGTCCTCACCCTGCAAAAGGAAAAAGCCAACAACATAAACTTGAGGAAAGAGAGCCAGACTGGGAAGGAACCCCCTCTGACTAAGTCCTGCTTCTCATCATTTGTGCCCAACCTACCTCGGAGGATAGTTGAGAAGACAGAAAGGGGATAGTAATGATGACCTGAATTCCTTGGAATAGGGGAGGATGGAACATTTATGTATGCATGTATTTATTTCAACAACCCTTTACAATTCCCACACCCTTTACAATTGTAAGCTGGGGCTTCTGGGAGCTGAAGGCCACCAATGTCAGGAGGGCCAGCAGTCCCCCAACCCTGCCTTTTTGGGAGGGCACAATAAAAATGTCCCACTAACAATAGAATGCATCTGTAACTGGTGATGTTGAGGATGTTTTGTAAGCTCCTTTGAGACCCAGGTTTGGGAAAATTCAGGATGGAAGTGAAAATATATTTATTTATCTCATTTATCTCCCTGTCCAAGAATCAGCCCAAAAATCAGATCTCACCTCCGGGTGCAGGAAGAGGTGGCAGTGGGCAGGCTTTCCATCTCTGCCTGCCCGACCAATCTCCTGCACATAGCTCTCAAAGTTCTTGGGCATGTTGTAGTGGATGATGCCACGCACATCGGACTTGTCCAGCCCCATGCCAAAGGCCACTGTGGCCACCACCACCCGCAGCTGGCCAGACATGAAGTTGTTCTGCACCCGGCGGCGTTCAACAGCAGACAAGCCAGCGTGGTAGGCATCAGCAATCCATTTTAAAGGGCGGCGGCTACTTTTTTTAGCTACATGGAAGTCAAAAGAAACATTTACTCCATAGGCCAAAACACTCTCTGGCAGATTCTAAAACCTAGCCCTGAGATTTAAAGTCTCCAGCCACAGGCCTTCTGGCTCATACATAGCAAAGGCATTTTTCCTGGCTGTTTGGCAACCATTAATCAGGGTGGGGATGACCCAGCTTTGTAGGTCCACTCAGCCTTTCATCCTTTTGTAGGTTCGTAAAATGAGTACCCAGCTTGTTGGGGGCAATTGGCTTCTACACTGTAAACTGCTTAGGGAGTGGCTAGTTCACTGATAAGCGGTATAGAAATGTACTTGCTATTGCTATTTGCTATTATAATGCCTCCCTTTCAAAGAGGCTCACCTCACACCTATTCTGAAGTCATTTCAGTACCAAAGATCTTTTTACATTACATTTTACTTGTAGATGGTTTGATTTAAACACCACACACTACAATCTCTTTTTAAAAACTTTGCACTGATGATTTGTGAAACCTTTTTTGACTCTAAGGAGGATTTTAGTGTATCAGTTTGGCAGAAAGGATATAAATCCAATAAAAAAATAAATATTGAAAGTTATGATCAGATTACTGTATGTTTCTTCTATCCTTTGAACCTTCTAAGAATTCCAGGGTCCCCTCAGCACAAATGGGACATTAGCCCCCTTGGAGACCTTCCATTGTAACCCACTACAAAAATAAAATAAAATGGGGGAGAATAACCCCCACAGGATTTAAGAGGCATTTTTGCCACAGTTTTGATATCTCTGGCCATTTTAGGCCCAGGAGAGATATCTTGTTCCAGAAAAATGCTTCCTTTGGTCTAAAATGTGCAGCGGGGTCCCAAAATGTGGCAAAAATGCCACATTTGGGGGCATTTTGTGGTTCCTTGGGGGAACACTTTGCCAACCAGTTTTAAATGTCATTGAACTGCAAATCCCAAAAGCCCTCCCCAGTGTAACCAGTAGCGATGAATACTGGGAACCAAAATCCAACATCTGGATGGTAACTTGATTCTCACCCTGTTTTAACAGCTTCTATTTGGGTAATTTAAACAAAAAATAAGCTAGTCTAGGAACTTTAGAGAAACAGACAGATATTCCTGTAAATAAAATCAATCCTTTCTAAGGACCTGCATTCAAATATTGTGAATAACAAAATGTATCCCCAAATGTTACCTATCTTCCATCTCTAGATTTTTTTTTTCATACTGCAATGCGGACATATATTCAGTTATCCATGATCTTGAATGGTGTATGGTTTAGCTTGCTGAATCATGTTGAAGATACCAACCCAACTGTGGATGGAAGCCGGGCTTTGCTTGAACTGTAGTTCATTGCCCAGCTCTTTCATACTAGTTCTTCAACTTAATCTCTTACAGCTCCTTTCTTTTTAGTAGCACCTACATATGAATCTGTACATTCAGCCTATAGATACCCTGGATAGTTTGGCTTTGGAAGCATATAGCTCCCTGCTTTAACAATATCAAGCTGCACAGAGCAATGCTTTCAGGATATGACCCTGCACTCTGGAAGCCTAGAGATGCTTTGGAAAGCTTGCCTTATTTTGGCGCTTTCAGTCAAATATTTGAGGTGAAACCAAGAAAAGGATGGAGAGTCTGATTTTGCCAGTGTGTAGATGAATTTTAGATGGTTTCAAGTAATTTCAGTTGCTCTGACCCACTCCAGGCAGCCAATGAATAAATTTCATTTTTGATTTAACACAGGAATTAGAATAACACAGTCTGCTGAATTTCTGCCAGTTCTCATCTTTTCTGGCTGCACCTTCTGCAGATTGACTCCACCCCAAAGATTCCCAGCAAACCACTACCTTTTGATTTCTTTCTTTTCCCACTGAAGCTACCATCTTCCTCCTCCAGCTCCTCAGCATTGGGGGGTTCTTTGAGCTTCACTCCCTGGAGACATGTGCGGATGAGAGCTGCGATCCGGGCTGTCTCCTCCCGGCGTGTGCAATAAACAATGATGGAATCCAGGCTCCCAAACCTCTCTCCCTGCAGCAAGCTCACCAGGGCCTGTAATGAGTGCAGAGAAACAACTTCTCAGCCTGGAGGTGCAGGATTGCCTTCCTGCAAAGTTCTTAAGAAAAACGTAACCGTCCTTGTGATAGTCTGGGCTTTTGTAAAAAAATAAAGAGGAGTGTTTATTACAGAAATTAAGTTAAACTATGCTTATGCATGAAGTGTACAGTATATGTAATAAGGTAAGGATCTGTTGGGAGGGGGTGAAAGTAAGAAATGTTCAGGAGACTGGTGACTTGGCTGAGTGATTTAATAAGATTTTTAAATGACCAGTGTGCATGAAAGCCAGTGACAAATATGAGTTTGAGACAGGGATTAGTTAAAACTCAGAGAGAGGTATGAATTAGCTAGAGTGGGGGGACTTACCCAGGGTGTATCGTTTTCAGGTGAGAGCAGCAGATGATCTCTCTCCCAATAAACTCTTTACACTATCTACAGGCAATACAGCTGGCCCCAAACTTACCTGGTCCTTGTCTCTGTCTGTAGAAACAGAAAGGTGTAGGTTTGGAGGGACGGCAGCGGAACGTACAGCAATCCCTTCACCCTCTGGGATGCCCAAGTGATGAGCCACATCCCGAGCTGTAGAGAGGGTAGCAGTGGCTGTGAGGCCCAAGAAGCAGTGCACACCTAAACGGTCCCGAAGAACCTGCCAGGGAAAAGGGGTTACAGTGAGGGCCCCTACTCTGGAAACACAAGAGGCCTAAAGCTTCTACCTGTGAAGAACCTCTATGTGGCCAATGTGGAAGAAGCAAAAGTGCCACTTTCTTCTCAAGTGGTTTTGTTCCTATAGGCCCAATGTTCTTTTTTATAAATCATCTTTTAAAAACAGATTAATGTTGAAAAAGCAGAACAAAACAAAAGCACTGACAATGGTTACACAGGTGCTATGTTTTCATGTTCTTGAAATGCAAAGTGAATCCCTTTGTAATTATTTGTTCTGTTGGATTAATCCTTCCCGGATGGGCCTGAGCATAAGTGGAGCAATAAGACAAAGCAAAAAGAACAGAAAGATAAAACTTCTGAGGTAACATGATTTCCATTGATCTTATTTAAATCAAACTAATATGGGAAAAAAAACATGCTCCACATGACCAACATGTCCAAGATGCTACAGGTTAAGTCTTCATTATCCAAAATGCTTGTGACCAGAAGTGTTTTAGATTTCATCCCCCCCCCCCAAATCCAAAATCCATTTCTGGTCCCAAAGAAATCATTTTGGATAAGGGGACTCAAACCTGTATACACACAAACACAAACACAGACCCACTGCTTGTAAAACACGTAACATTACTTACAGGGAATGGAAAAAGATAACTTAGGCAGGGGACAGACAGTCCATCTGGACTGGGCCTTATAAAATATACAATACAGTAATCCCTCCACATTTGCTGGGGTTAGGGGTGACAGACCCCTGTGAATGTGGAAAAACCACAAATAAAAAAACCCACACTATTCTTTTTGCCTATGAGAACGCTTCTCTCAGAATCTCCAGGTCATCGAGTGCAACTCTATGGTCAACATCTGCCTGAAGCTGATCACAGAATCATGCTGGAGGACGTACAAATGCTTAGAAAAGTTTTTTCTCTAGGACCTTCTACGTTCTCCAGCACATCTCTATGGCTAACTTTTAGCAGAATCGCACTGGAGGGCTTAGATATTACTAGAGAGAACATATTAATGAAAACCACAAATAATGAAACCTGCAAAGTCAAAGCCACAAATGTGGAGGGCCAACATTATTACTAAAAGAGGAGGACATAACTTTTAAGATTTGCGTTAGCAATCTTTTCCAGAGTTCCCCCTGCATTTGGCAGCCCCAATGGCAATACAAAACCAGGTTCACCTACCTTACAGAGCTGCAGATAACAAGGGCGGAAATTGTGGGACCACTCTGAGACACAGTGCGCTTCATCGATGCAGGCAAAAGCAACTGGGGGAAGCTGGTCAGCAGGTGGGAGGCAGCTGGATCCAGACAGGCCTCCCCCAACCAAGGCTTCAGGGGAGAGCAGGAGGACATGAACCTTCCCAGCCTTCACCTGCAAAGTCCAATGTTCAGACGCTGTGGCTTCTATGCAGTCCGTCTCAAAATGGTGACAGAAAGTGATATTACATCATTTCCTGTCATCATTTGAGAAGGACTGCAGAGGAAAACAGAAATTTAGGCTTGCTGTGGGTTGAGACAGCCCATGAGGGGTTGGTTGGAAGGAAGTAGTCCCTGGTTTTCATGCAATTGCCTTTATTGTTAGTTTTAAAAGGAGATTTTAAAGGGCATTTTTAGAGGCATTTGAAAAAAACAAACAATCAATCAGCACAATCAATCATTTATTGGAACCCAGTACGGTGAATGCAATTTTGGGCTGCATCGATAAAGGATAGTGTCTAGATCAAGGGAAGTAATAGTGCCACTGTATTCTGCTTTGGTCAGGCCCCACCTAGAATACTGTGTCCAGTTCTGGGTATCACAATTCAAAAAGGACATTGAGAAACTGGAGTGTGTACAAAGGAGGGCGACTAAAATGGTGAAGGGTGTAGAAACCATGTCCTATGAGGAAAGACTTAGGGAGCTGGGGATGTTTAGCCTGGAGAAGAGAAGGTTAAGAGGTGATATGATAGCCCTGTTTAAATACTTGAAAGGATGTCATATTGAGGAGGGAGCTAGTCATTTTCTGCTGCTCCAGAGACTAGGACTCAGAGCAATGGAAAAGAGATTCCACCTCAACATTAGGAGGAACTTCCTGGCAGTAAGGGCTGTTTGACAGTGGAACACACTTCCTCAAAGTGTAGTGGAGTCTTCTTCCCTGGAGGTCTTTAAACAGAGGCTGGATGGCCATCCATTGGGAGTGCTTTGATTGAGAGTTCCTGCATGGCAGAATGTAGTTGAACTGGATGGCCCTTGTGGTCTCTTCCAACTCTATAATTCTATGATGGCAAAACAGTCATGGCAGTTACCATCACTTGCTCACCCTCTCCATAGCAGCCTCTCTCTGGGTCTTGGACATGTTAGAATGTATGCAGACTGCTTTCAGGTTCTGAGGAAGGCCAGACACCTGCAAAAGAAGTATGGAATTACTGAAAGGTTGGACACAACACAGTAAAGAGATGGACATCCCCCCAATAGCCAACTTTCAGTTGCTTCACTTAAAGGGGGGAAACCCAAGCAGAATTGATTTGGTCTATCTGTCATCTCCTACAATCTTTTCATCAGCCCCCCTGAGTCTCTGCATGGTTTTCCTGTCATTTTTAATATCGCCATTTTGTGTTTCTCTCTCCCCTTTCTGTTCTCCTTGGTTCTTCCAGAATGGCCTCATGACCAACTGAACAACTTTCAATTCCTCTTCCTCTACCATCCCATCAGTTACCTATTGTCACTTAGTTCTCCCTAATCTTAACTTCACTTCTAGTCTAAAACAGATTTTGTGGGCTGAGTCAAAATCACTGGTACACTCTGACCACCACTTAAGATTGCTGCCAGCACTAAGTGAACATTAAGCAACAATGGCAGTTACAGGTAAAATATTTTCTAAGGACAGTTGCAGGGCCATGGGTCCTGTGGCTTATCTGATGTTCCTGAACTCCAATTCCAATGAACTCTAGCTAGTCTGGACAATGGTGAGACACAATGGCATCAACGTGTGGCAAAAGTTCCCCTTCCTGGAAACTATGCTCGTTGAGGAACAACTTAGGGAGCTGGGAATGTTTAGCCTGGAGAAGAGAAGGTTAAGAGGTGATATGATAGCCCTGTTTAAATACTTGAAGGGATGTCATATTGAGGAGGGAACAAGCTTGTTTTCTGCTGCTCCAGAGACTAGAACCAAGAGCATTGGATGCAAGCTGCAGGAAAAGCCTAAGATTCTACCTCAACATTAGGAGGAACTTCCTGACAGTAAGGGCTGTTCGACAGTGGAACAAACTCCCTCGGAGTGTAGTGGAGTTTCCTTCCTTAGAGGTCTTTAAACTGAGGCTGGATGGCCATCTGTCAGGGATGCTTTGATTTAGATTTCCTGCATGGCAGGGGGTTGGACTGGATGGCCCGTGCGGTCTCTTCCAACTCTATGATTCTATGGTATAATGGAAGACCAAGATCTGATCTAGATCAGAACTGAAATCAACAAAGAAAGGCTCCCCACCATTTCTTTTCAAATTGAATCCAGCTGCAAAAATAGAATTTATATACTTGTAATCTGAACTTTAAAATCAAACTGTCTAATTAAAAATAATAATAATTGGAAGCCGCTCTGAGAGCCTTTAGGGCTGAAGGGTGGGGTATAAATACTGCAAATAAATAAATAAAGTACTGTGTTCCTGTACATATAAGCCTGCCTTCTAGCAGCTCAAGTAGAAACCATCCATCTAACTATTGTTGATTCTCTTCAATAGTGTCTTGTAGAAATCATTTCCAGCCTTGCTTACTATCATAACCTGCTTCCCATCATGGCCTAATATTTAGGTGGAACCTCCTTTCCTGTAGTTTGAATCCACTGCTCAGTTTTCTAAACTCTAGAGCTGCAGAAAACAAGCTTGCTCCATCCTCAATATGGCATCCTTTTAAATATTTAAACAGGGTGATCATATCACCTCTTAATCCTCTCTTCTCCAGGCTAAACATCCCCAGCTCCCTAAGCCTCTCCTCATAGGGTTTGGAGGTTTACAGATATTTTACCATTTTGGTCACCTTCCTCTGAACATGTTCCAGCTTGTCAATAACTCTCTTGAACTGTGGTGCCCAGAACTGCACACAGTATTCCAGATTAGGTCTGACCAAAGCATAATGTAATGGTACTATTATGATCTTTCAATCACTTTGGCTTTTTTAGCTGCCATTTCACACTAGGGTCTTCCATTCAAGAACTAATCAGTCCTGAACCTGCTTAGCTTATGAAATCAGACAACACTGGGAGTATCCAGGGTGGCATGGTAGTACAAATCCAAAGGCCCTTGCAGACTTACTTGGTCATCCATTAGAGACACCAATGGTGAGATCACCAAAGTGATGCACTTGGATCGCTTGCTGTACAAATATGCAGGGAGCTGGTAACAGAGAGATTTTCCCTTTCCTGTTGACAGAACCACCAGTGTTGAGAGCCCTGCAAGATTGGGTAGAGCAGCATGAGAAACGGCAAGCATGAGGCTGAATTCACCATGGTAGCAGAAGGCACTCAGATCTTCCCTTTCCCATCGAGAGCCTTTCTAACTTTACTTCCCCTGCAAATGAGAGTTCTGCCACACAGCTCACATGTTACATTCATTATTTTACACTGTTCTCTCAACCACTCTCCCAAAGGTTCAGCAAGCAGATGGCATACAACCTCCCTAACCTGGCACCCTCCATATGTGCTGTCCTGAATTCCTCCCTAGCCCAGGACTGTTCCCGGCCAGCATGGCCAATGGTGGGAGTTGCTGTCCAATATATATGAAGGACATCAGATTACGAACGGGCTGCTGCAAAATCTCTTCAATCCCCAGCAGATTAGGCCAAAACTACGTCACACCAATTCAAAACAGCCTTTCTGACTGTGTCTGGATTTGAATCCAGCTCATCCTTGGCTCAAGCTGAGTGTTACACAAACTTTCTTTCATGCTTGAAGAATTCAGACACATAGTCATGTTAGTCTGAAATACCAGTATGCAATGGAATCTTGTAGCACCACTGAGACTAACTGGGCAAAAGATGTTGTAGCAAGAGCTTTTGTACATGTGGTCTGCTTCCTCGGATGCATACTATTATTGTCACGACTCAATCTGGCACAGATAACCCCACAAGTAAAACTTCTCATATGTTCCTGTATGTCAGGGAAGTAAATATCAAAAACTCAAGATAGCTTACAAAATAAAAAGAAATACAAGTAGAAATGACATGGATACAAAAAGATACAAAAAGCTAGGTTTCAAATAGCATTAAACTGTCTGTAGAACTAAAACCATTTCAAACATTCCTGTTTAAAAGCAAATGATAGAAGGCAATACAACACACTAAGGAAAGTTTTGTTTTTGTAAAAAAAAGTTAATTCTTGAAGGCCTGGTGGAATAAAATGCCTCCTGATGAAAGGAGAGCAAGGAGGAAGCCATTCTGCCCTCCCTAGGAAGGGTTCTACAGCTTAGGCGCTAACTGGTACCAAACTGGCAGAATCGGATATCATGACTACCTTAACTTTTTATGTGCCTTGGAGAATACAGTATTGAGCTATTCAAAAAGCACTGTAATACAACAGGAAGATTTTTCTGCTCATCTAGAGAGGGAGTTTATATTTTATGGGTTTCCTTTCTCTAACCAATATGCAAGACCTAACTTTTAGGCTTAAAAAATCAATTGAAACCAGTTCATCTCAACCTTTACTAATATATAGCCTGCCTTATTTCTCATTGCTTATTCTATCTGCCTGCCTACTCGGGAATGTGTGCATTTCACCCAACCAAGAGACAGGTCCAGGCAACGGCCAATCTTGGGCATTGAGATCCACCACTGCATCTGTGTCTCCGAAATATAATTCAGTGCCTGCAGTGACACTGAACACTGGATCTACGCAGCAGATCCCATGACTGTAACAACTGGCCAGAAATTTGGATTATTTTTTCCATCCTGATACATCCTGATGAAGGGTTCTGGAGACCTGGAAAACTCAAAACATCTTTTGTGACATTGTGGTTGGTCAAAATGTAGATACTGCCATTGCCTCAACTCCCAACTGTACATTTTGGATTTTCTTCTCCTCATGCAGTCACATTGCTGTCTTTGCTTTCTGTCCAACCTTCCTTTTTCCTCTGCATCTGGCTTGACACAAGCAAACTGTCTTACCTGAAAGTATCCTCATCACTGCTGTTTCCTGTCCTGGGCGGAAGGAAGCGAATCCCAGCTCAGCCAGTGCATGGAACACTTCAGGAGGAGTCTCTGCAGAGGAAACAGAAGACACAGAAATGGGCAATTCCTGCCCTCTGCAAAGATATGATGTTTGTAGCAGCACTGAGATTATTGTGGAACTTCCTCCCAAGGGAAGCCAGGCTGGCCCCATCCCCTCTGAATATCTGGAGTGCAACTAAGACTGTGCTATATCATTTGGTGTTCAGTATATAAAATTAGAGGTGGCTTCTCAAGCTGTTTTAAATCATCTGTGGTTTTACACTATTTTTAAGGGGATATTTTTGTCTTTATTCATATATTTAATGTATTAAACATTTTATTCATTATACATCACCTTGGGGAACCCTGTGGGTCAAGAGGCAAGACATAAATGTTTTATTTAAATAAACACATAGTTGTCACACAGACTGTGCACAGCTACATCACTCTGGAGGAGCCCATGCATGAAAAGTATTTCTACACACGGCTTATTTGGGCCACGATCTATGACTTCATAAGCTTAGCCTTTGTTTCTCAACTATCACAGTCCAAAGTGGCCACCCCACAAACCAAGGTAGAAATTCTGAAGGCTTAGTTTATGCAGGATGATGTATGCCATATGACCTCTTTACAAGGTTGTGCAACAAAATTTTGCCTCCTGGCCACAGGGTGGTCAGCAACCAGGGGACTCCTTCCTGAGCCTTACCTCTCACCTTCCCATCCAGCGCCAGTCTGTAGAGTGGTTCTATGGGCTCAGGTGGAGGGGGAGGCTCATACACAGGCCTGTGCACTTGCAGGTAAGTTCCTTCCTTCTGAGCCAGATCCTCCGGTGCTCCTTGGCTGCTCCCATTTTTTGCTGAAAAAGGAGGAGGAACAAGTTATGAACACCTGAGGGAGAGGACTATTTAACATTTTGCCTGTGCCGAAACTTCACAATAACCCAGTAAAGAAGAAAGGAATGAACCTGGGCACTGAGTTTCACTGAATAAACCGAGCACACATTTTGTGATCAATTTGTAGAGGAACCTTGTGACTTCATACTAAAATTATGTATGCGATATTTTAAACAGTGCCCATATAGTCTTTTTATTTATATCTTTTCCCTGTTTAGTCTAGCTGGAGCATTGTTGTTTTAACAGTGATAAACTATATCCATTTAAAAATATTTTTTATTTTAAAAAAAACTCATGGTAAGACAGGAGATGGAGAGAACTGAATGGAAAATTGTTACCCCTGTAGGCTTTCAGATACGGCAATTCTCCTTCTTCAGCCCCTGTGTCTCCAAATTGCTATTCCAGTGTGAGTGGGATGATTCTAAGCCCTGTGCAGGATTACACTGTTAGAGGCAGGCTAGTAGTACCTTTAGGTTTTTTGTTGGCTAGTAGTGTTTATTAAATGCCTTCAGCTTTTTGCTGACAGGTCAGCTTGGAGAGATGCTTTCAGAGCTCCATCCTGTGTCCTTCGGTTTTTATCACACTACATAGATCATATGCAAACAAAGCTAGCTGAACAGTTCAACCCTCTGTCCAAATTACTGGCAAATGTTGAATAGCATCACATCACCCCTGAGAAAGTTATATTAGCTTATATTGTAAATGCTTTCTTGCCTTCACTATCTAGTGAGCCTATGGAACAATCAAGAGCCTATACCAACAAGTGGTTTGATCGAGACTCCAAGAGTGTGCTGATTTTAAGGGTTTTAAAATCAAATGTGTCTTTTTAACCTGAGGATTTTATGATCTACTGACTGCAAATAAAGACAATAGGTATTGTTAAATTGCATCAAGACACAACCTTCTACCGCTGCACGAACAAAGCCATTACATTTAAGTCTGCAGTTTTACACATTGCAATCCAGTCTGTACAGTTTCCTGGGAGTGAGCTCTGCTGACCACTACCAGGTTTCTAAGCCCTGTGCAGGATTACACTGTTAGAGGCAGGCTAGTAGTACCTTTAGTTTTTTTGTTGGCTAGTAGTGTTTATGAAATGCCTTCAGCTTTCACTTAATGCATCAAATATGCACACTTTAGTTAAGTGGTTTAATATAGTACTTTCAGGTTAAATCACACATGCATCTGCTTACAGGGAAATAAATAAATAAATAAATAAATAAAGTTTTTGAAAGAGGAAATGAAAGGATGAAATCAGAAACCATAGCCAGGAATAGGTCCCCAGTGGGAAGCTTTCCAGCTGCCTGCTGCCAACATAGAATCACTGACCTGATACAAACTCTTCCTGATTTGAACAAATAGAGCAACTAAGTAGAACAGGTTCCTTGGCTTTATGGGTGCAGCCTTCGTTTCATACCTGAAATCTTGCTGTAGGCTGTATTAGTCATCTGAGCCACTTCCTCCAGAGTTAGCAAGGGCACCTCTTCTTCAGTACTGCATCCATTTTCCTCCAGTTGAGGTTCAGCAGCTGAGAGTTGCTCTGGCGCTGGATTAAGGAAATGGATGTTGCTTCAGAAAAATCAAAATAATTAAATAATTTTGGGCTTCTACAGCCATCCAAAACATACTAGACTGGTCTCATGTCTCATGTGTGAGTAACTACACACAGGGAAGAAGCTGGTTTTCAGTCTCATATTCTCCTATGGACTTCACATTTGGACTCTAATACAAGTTGAGTCTCCCTTATCCAAAATGCTTGGGACCAGAGGTGTTTGGGATTCTGGAATACTTGGCTTTGCGTATACATAATGAGATACCATGGAGATGGGACACAAGTCTAATCACAAAATTAATTTACGTTTCATATACACCTTACACACATAGCCTGTTGGTATTTTAGACATGGTATTTTTAATCATTTTATGCATGAAATTAAGTTTGTGTACACTGAACCACCAGAAAGCAAAGATGTCACTATCTCAGACAGCCATCAACAAAGTTTTGGGTTTTGGAATATTTTGGATTTTGGAATCCTGGACAAAGAAGATTCAACCTGTATACTGGAAGTGGTCTTGCATCACTTCTGGTCACCACCACACATGGCCAACCTTTGCCCTACTTTTTCTTCTTTTCTGGGATGCTGGAGGATTCTGGGTGAGGTGAGGTGGATGACCTAAACCAACACACTTGCAGGCATCTGAGGGCCATTTTCAGGTGAAAAATCACACTTAAAATCAGACCATTTAAAAAAAATTTGGAAGGATTGAAGATCTCCACGGGGACCTCAGGATCCATAAAAGTGAGCTTGAAAAGCCACCTATAGTCCACACTTTCCCCACCCATTTTATGCAACCCACACTAATCTAAGGCCTGGATTTTGTGCCCTGGCCTTACAGTTTGGCCATGACACCCGGACTTACTTTTTTTCCCTTTGCACTGTGAGGCCCAGTGACCAATTCCTCCACATCTAAAGCAAGTGTCTGATCCTCTGTCCATGGGCCTGCCACCTCCACCAAATTGTTCTCCCTTCTTCTTCCACTTCTGCTTCCATACCTGCAAAGGCATCATCAAGATGTACTCAGCCAACTGGAGCTCAGCCTGCTTATTCCTATATGGCTAGGCATCAGGGAAGCAGGGAAAAGTGAGATTAAGATTAGCCTAGCCTGCTCAGTCCACTCCCAGGCCTTCCCCAGCATAACAAACTTCTGTAGACTAATAATAATAATAATAATAATAATAATAATAATAATAATACTTTTTTTATCCCGCTCCTCTGTATAACACAACTGGGGCAGCTTACAACATTTAAAGAAAGCAGGGTGGGAATCTTGTGGCCCTCTGGGTGTGGTTGGAGTGCAAGTGCCAGCAATTCTATAGCACAGCCAATTATAAGGAATGCTGGGAGGTGCAGTCCAACAACATCTGGAGGACCCTATGATTTCACCTCTGTATCAACTCATTCAAGATCCTATCTCCCTATACAAGCAGCTAAAACCATAGGATGCTCAACAGTAGGCTTTCTCTCCATCCCAGCAACATCACAGGGATAATTGGTAACGGCATAGGAGAGAGACTTCTCAGAGCTGCTCCCACACTGTGAAAATTTCTCCTATGGGAGGCTATGTTACCTCTTTCTGTGATCTCTTCACTGGTAGGCAAAGATGTTTTTATTTAAGACAGGGATCTTGTCAATAATAATAATAATAATAATAATAATTTGTATACCGCCCTATGGGAAACCAATCCGGGCGGTTGACAACAGTAAAATATAAAATATAACAATTAAAAACACTTTATCCCTCCCCCCCCTTAAGACAGTATTAAACAGCATAACATATTAAAAACACAATATCAAAGCATAAAAACAACAATTAAAAACTAAAAACCCTGATATCCCTCTGTTGATCCTCAACCATCACTAAGATGGGGCCACGGGAGGAATGAGGGAATCAGGGAGCCTGGGCCGAGATGGTTAATCTGGAAAGGCCTGCCAGAAGAGATCCGTCTTGACAGCTTTTTTAAAGCTGTCTAATGATGTTATCTGACGGATCTCATTCGGCAGGTCGTTCCAGAGTTTGGGGGCGACAGCAGAGAACGCCCTCTGGGAGGTCACCGCAAGCCTAGATTTTAAAGGCTGCAGTAAGTTCCTCCCAGAGGACCGGAGAGCGCGGGGAGGATTGTACGGGAGGAGGCGGTCCCTGAGATAGCTTGGACCCAAGCCATTTAGGGCTTTAAAGGTAATAACCAACACCTTGTACTGGGCCCGGAAGCTGATAGGCAGCCAGTGGAGGGACCTCAAAACCGAGTAATGTGGTCCTTCCTAGATGTTCCTGAGACAAGCCTGGCTGCCATGTTTTGAACCAGCTGTAATTTCCGAGTCAAGCACAGGGGTAGCCCCATGTAGAGTGCATTACAGAAGTCAAGGCGTGAGGTTACCAGCGTGTCTTACTTCAGGTGGCAAAAGGGGCTTTTAAATGAGATTTGCTGTGCTATTATCTTTTTAGTATGTTTTAAAATATTTAAAAGTACTTTGAACAGCTTTAAATTTTTGTTTTTAACAGAATTGTTTTGTTAAATTGTTTAGTGTATTAATTGTGTTCAATTGTACTTTGTTCTGAGTCCTGTACAAGGAGAAAGGCAGGATAAAAAGCAAGTAAGCAAGCATGCTGATCTGATCCTATACTGGGAGAAGCACAGCACAGAAAATAAAGAAACAGGCAACAAACTGAAAGGGGGATTTGCCAGTTCTTCATCATTTCTCTTTCGTTGATTTGTTTAAAAAGGATTTAATTTTTTTTTAATATAAGTCATTTTATTAAAGATAAACACAATCACAAACACATGTTGCAAATATATCTAAAATATAAACAAAAGTAACAAACATCTAATAACTGAACAAACACAACTAAGCTATTAAAAATAAATGGATTTAATTCTATGGATAGTTAAACTGCATTTGAATAATAACTTTTTGTGTGCTACAGGAAAAGAGGTTCCACCTGAGCAATAGGAAGAACTTCCTGACAAAGAGAGCTGTTCAACAGTGGAAGACGCTGCCTAGGAGATTGGTGGGGTTCCCTTCTCTGGCAATTTTATAATAGAGGCTGGATGGCCATCTGTCACAGGGAGTGCTTTGGCTGTGTGCATGGCAGGGAATTGGACTGGATGGCTCTTGGGGGTATCTTCCAGCTCTAGGATTCTGTGATAACCAGCACCACAAACTGTGACCAGAAACAGTAGCCAGTGGAGCTGTTGTAGCAGGGGAGTCATGTGCTCCTTAAGTGACTAAGCCCCATTTACATTCAGATTATGCCTCTCAGGTCTGTCAGTTAATAATAATGCTCACAGGCAACTTACTTGTTTACGGAGGTGTTTTCCTCTTAGCGCATACCCTTTGATGTGAGATTTCCTCTTGAGATTCAGACGGACAAAGTTGCCCTCCTTCTTTGGTGCAGCCCTAGAGAGAGAAACTCCCTTTGTTGTAAATATTTATTTATGTGCTTGCTTTACGACAGTATTTTACTTTCCTGCACCCACACCAATGCATTGGAGCAATGGTCCCCAAACTTTTATTGGGCTATTGCCCTCTTTCTTCTTGGGTGACACGCCTAAATCCCTCCCATGCCTATTTCTTGATATCAGGTATATGGGAATTGTAATTTGTTGTGGCACCAGAGCATTTGGACAGAGAAGGCAAAATATCTCACAAAATGACAATTCCCAGAATTTCATAGCATTGAGCCATAGCAGTTAAAACAGTGGCAACCTGCATTATTTCTGCAGTGCAGATGGAGCTTTGGTGGCTGCTCCCAGACTTTCATACTTGCTCATTCTTTGTCTTCCTTTTGCCAGCAAGTTGCCTAGAGCCTCGAAAAGGAAAGGCAAGATATAAATAAATAAAAATAATAATAATAATAATAATAATAATAATAATTAATTTATTATTATTATTATTATTATTATTATTATTATTATTATATAAGTGAAACCTCCTTTATCCTGGCTGGCTTCTATCAACTGAGTGCAATGAGCTTTTAATGATTACACTGTGTTCTTATTGTTTATATTCTGTCCTTTAATGAATTTGTTTGAAATGGTTTTATTTCTAGAGATCATTTCATTGCTTTTTAAAATAGAAGGTTAGATATATTCTTTTACCGATGTATTTCTATTTAAACTGGTTTTAACATTCTATAATCTGTCTTGAGTCCAATATTTGGGAAAAGGTGAGATATAAATGAAAAAATGATGATAATATTAAGTTTTTTGTATCATTAGGTTTTTAGCTTTACTTTGCTTTAATCTATGCTGCAAGCTGCCCTTGATACCCATGTCAGGAGAAAAGTAGAATATACATTAAAGAAATAAAGCATAAGATGTTATCTCTGCCCAGGATGTACCTGCAAGGTAAGATGTTGGCTCTCCCCTTCTGTCTAGGGCAATCCTCCCCCATGACTTCCCCCAGCAGGTTTTCTGAGGGAAATGGGGCAGCTGTCCCCATTTGCTCTTTCACCTCCGCAGTATCCAGACCATCAAAGTCATATTCACTCAGCTCTGGCTTTTGACCAACGCCATGTTGCTTTTTGGCCCGGCTCTCCCCCACAGGTTCTTTAGTTCTCTTGCGCTTTATTCCTGATTTGCAACAGGCTGTGCTGTCCTCAGCATGGGCTTCAACATCCTGTAGCCTATTCTTGCAGGAGGATTTCCTCTTCTTGTGGGGATCAGACAACCCATTCTCTCCTTTGCAGAGGCCATCACGTTCTTTCCTTGGCAACATTCCTTCCATAAAATGCTCCTCCACTTTGGTGCCAATCTCCAGTTTATGGTTCTGTTCAATGGAGGAAAACTCAGCTTTGGTTTCAACAAGTGCTAAGTTTACCTCTTCTTCCCTTGGACTTTTAACTGACATTTCCTTATCCTGCACCCTCAGCATGCAGCTGTCTCCAATATTTGGGACAACAGAAGGCCTCTCCTTGACATCTCCTTTGCAATTTTCTCCAGGAGAATCAGAAAATGTCTCCCATAGCCTCTCTCCAGAGTAAAAAAAAGGATTTAATTTTTCCAGGGAACTGACTTTTGGAGATCCTTGGCTTGAGTCTGTCCCACCAACTGGGGTAGGATTGCAGTCTCCCATTAGCCCCTCTCCAGTCTTCAGTCTGCATCTATCCAGCCAACCAGGATCCAGGTTACTCAGCTGCTTGGTTACTGTCTGCTTCAGGCGCTGAAACTTACCAAGTGGCGACATTCTCGGCCTTGGATCAGTGGAGGACAGCCTGGCAGGACTCCACCCTGGAAACGATGGTGGGATGAGGGCTGCAATTTCCTTGGGATCAGGTCCAGGCAGTTGATCTGTACTATTTTCTATCAGAGGATGCTCTAGTGCTTTGGAAGACAATGACTTTGTTATTTGATGTATGTCCTTCTCCATTAATGTGACTGACTTCCTCCTCGGAGTAAGGGATTTCCTTAAAGTTACAGGATGTTCCTGAGATGAAGAGTAAAAATCAGTTAGTTGTCAGCATGTGTATCTAAATTTTATCCCACTCCAGTTTTCCTTATTATTACAGCACAAGCAGAGAGCTGGAGGGATTTCTGAAGAACATATTATTTAACACTTACCTCCCTGGCTGAATACAGTACTACGCCCATGTCTGTACAGAACACATTCTTGGATTTACTGTGGAAATGTGAAACTACAGGTAGTAGTGAAATGAATTACTTCTGGAGGAAGTTCACCGTATAGTCATGCTGGGGAATCTAGAGATTCCCAGAGAAAACACCTTTCTAGGCAATTCTAGGTCCTCCAGCGTGGCTCTATGATCACCTTCCACCAGACGCATAGTATAGAATCATGCTGTAGGACCTAGAAAATGCCTAGAAAGGACATGATTTTTCAGATGTGGGTAAGTGAAACCGTGGGTACTGGTCCCACAGATACGGGGGTCATACTGTACAGTCAGTCCTCCATGTCCATGGATTTTTTTATCCACATATTCAAGCATCCACAGTTTGAAAGTATTTTAAAATACAATATTTATATTCCAAAATGCAAACCTTGATTTTGCCATTTTATGCAAGGGACACCATCTTACTGTGCCATTGTATTTAATAGGACTTGAGTATACTGAATTCTGAAGGGTTTGTTGAGAAGATGCCGAAAGCTCTTGATGGACTGAGTCCAAAATCTGGCTAAAATCTTCAGTTTGGTCTCATTGTATAACATAACAAGCTTGGGGACCCCTCGGTCTCGCTTGTAGATTTGTATAGACCAGGGATAGGAAACCGTGGAAGGCTTCACTCCCCCACCCCACACCCATTCCTGCCAAATTAAAAAAAAAAATATGTCTCCAAATGCATTCTAAGTGACATGGGAGTATTTTATGCCCAAGAGAGGCCTTTTTAATAACCAGAAATCATCTGAAGTCACTTTCCGTTCATTTTCTGTTTTAAAGAAACGCATACATTGATGGGGAGCAGGAGGACACAATGTAGTGGAAACATCTCCCACAACCCCAGAGATTTTTTAAAAAACCACAATGGGTCCAGGGGGTCTCAAAACATGATGGAAATGCCTGCCACGTTCCTTAAGGGGCATTTGGAGCATTTTGTAAAAAAATCTTTTAAATACCAGGGAACCCACAGCCTGCACTTGTCCACTCCTGGCAAACATAAACCAACAGATAAATATTTAAAGTTATAATATAAACATATTCCATCATTTGTGTAATGGTCATAATTGTGATGGTTAAAGAGTGGTTCTTTTACCTACGTTTTGACTGGATGATTAGTGTGCGGTTCTAAACTATTAGTGAATGTGAGCCTGGAGACACAGCAGAGATCATATTCAGAACTAATTAATCTAGAGTACAAAGGTATAAATTCGTGTAATGGGTGACATATACTAGACAATTTTTTGAACAGTGTTGGTCACATTTGGAACTTTAGCCTTTGTTGCAGCCAAGCCCTTCCTACACCCAGCTTTTGCCCAAGGGTACAATTAGTTGTTGCTAGCATTTTCATTTATTTATATAGTGCCATCAAGGGGACATGATTTCATACAAAAACAAAAACAATAGGAGTTGGGTATCCTTTATCCTAAATGTTTGGAACAAGAAGTGTTTTAGATTTCAGATTTTTTTTTAAGTTGGAATACCTGTATTTCCATATATGTATGTAATAAGACACCTTAGAGATGGGGCCCAAGTTCATTTATCTTTTGGATTAACCTTATACATAAAATTCATATATGACTCAGATACCTTATATGCATAGCCTGAAAATAATTGGATACAATATTTTAAAATAATTTTGTCCATGAAACCAAGTTTGTGTACACTGATCCATCAGAAAGCAAAGGTGTCACTATCTCAGCCAGTCACATATTCTGGATTTCAGAATTCCAGATAAAGAGGAATTCAACATGCATAGCCCAGCCAAATGCATGCAATCTAATTATTATATATAACTATATTTATCTATCCATCTATCTGTGTATATTCTATGTACCTTAATAGCTGCCCCCAGGTTGCATTTCAGCTTCATGCCAAAATACTGAGCAGAGCCTTGAAGTGTGTCCCGATCCTGTGGGATCACTTTTGGAACTGTAAAGCTTCGATTCAGGTGTGCTCCCCAGCAATCTGAACCAGTTACCTAGGAAAACACAAATAAAAAATAATTCTAGAACATGGCCACATAGCCTGAAAAAACCCACAAAAAACCATGGATGCTGGCCATGAAAGCCTTTGACTTCACATTAAAAAATAATAAATTTGATTTCTTTCCCACCTCTCCCCCAGACTCAAGGCAGGATACAACATGCTAAAATACAAAACACAATTAAAAACACATAAACCCACAGTTAAGATGCAATACTATAGAACTATTAAAATACACTCATAAGCGTACACACATAAATTAAGAAGTTATGATTTAAAACTGACTGGGTAGGGCTGCCAGAAGAGATATGTCTTTGATGCTGTTTTAAATGCAGTCAGCATTTTCAGCTATCATATCTCTTCCGTCAGGTCATTCCACAGTCTGCGGGCAGCAGATAAAAAGGTCCTTTGGGAAAATGTTGTCAGTTTAGTCCTGGCTGATTGGAGCAACCATTTCCCAGAGGACTTGAATGTATAAGATGGATTGTATGGGAGAAAACCAAGATCCTACTGTCAGCCCTCACTAGATCAGACCAATGGGATTTACCTACATCAACTCACCATGCAACAATTGATTGAATTAGTATACTTTGGTTGGGAACAACTGACAAGATTCTAATCATAGAGGAAAAATAATTAAAGAAAACACTACTGATGTATATCATAACCAAACTGCCAAGTTTCCAACTTTTATTTTGGGGGTGGAGAGGGAAGGGAGCTATTGTAGAGAAGAGTTAAGGGGAAATTTCTGATTTTCTTAATGCCATCATAAATTATCCCAACAACTATATCACATCCTTGGGTCCTGGCCTGGGAGAAAGGTGGCATATAAATAAAGGAAATAAAACAAATCACTAGAGCACACCAAGGCCTGCAAGCCTCAGTCCCCCTGATGCAGCAGTCATATTATGAATAAAGCCATCTGTCTACTTCATCTGCATTATTTCATGAAGACAAACAGAGTTTGCAAGGCTCAGTTTATGACTACAAAAGCTATCAGATTTTTGGTTTCTTCTACAGCCTTCACAAGTGGTAATCCTAGTCCTAGTCTCTGGCAAATAATATTTTAGGTCCTCTATTCCATAGATTTGTAGATATTAAATTTGGACAGTGAAGAAGGATGATAGGAAGAAAATCAGTTCATCTGAAATGTGGTGCTGGAGAATTCTGTGGATGCCATAGACTTCCAAAAAGACCATTAATTGGGTCCATGAACCAATTAAGCCTGAACTCTCCCTGGAAGCCAACATGACCAAACGGAGGCTATCGTAATTTGGACATGTCATGACATGATTGACTGGAAAAGAAAATGCTCAGTAGAGCTGAAGGCAGCAGGAAAAGGGACCACATTATAGATGGACTGATTGAATCAGGGAAACCACAGCTGCCCTGTTTGCAAGACCTGAGAGCGATAAATAGGAGGGTCTCTTGGAGGTCTCTCATCCACAGGGTTGCCCATCTGTCAGGGATGCTTTGATTTAGATTTCCTGCATGGCAGGGGGCTGGACTGGATGGCCCTTGCGCTCTCTTCCAACTCTTATGATTCTATGATTCTATGCCATAAGTCATAGTCGACTTAACTACACATAACAACAACAACAACAACAACAACAACAACAACAACAACAGTCACAAGAATGGAAAACAGGTTGTTAATGAATCATACAATATAAGAAACTTTGTACAAGTGGAACATTTTGATCTAAAAAAAATAAAACCTTTTGCCTGCAAGATTAGGGAAAATCACAGAGAGAAAAGAATGTGCAAAGGCCAAGTGTCCATTTCTTACCTTTTCTACTGCTGAAGGATCCTGTGTGTTTTGCTGGCTGCTGGCTTCAGAAACAGGGAGACCTTGATGATGCTCCTTGGTTTCCCTTAGGGCCTTGTACTCTCTGTACAAATCTGTACACAAACAGAAGTTAAGAATGGCTTCTGAGCAAACCAGGAATGACCTGCCCTAATCCAGGGTCCATAAAATCCAGGATTTCCTCTCAGGTGGCTGTAAAACCCAATTGTTCAGAAAAAATTGTGGGAGTTTTGCAAGAGACAGATTACTTGGGAACTCGCTTATAAGCAGTTCTGTTGAAAAGACACTCAGTCAATTAAGCATGAACATGAGTAGCTCCAGTTAAATGAAACCACAGGAAATGTTGCTGGAGACATAATCTAGTTTTAAGAGATTGTAGGAAGCTGCCTTATACTAACTCACACTGCTGTTCCTTCTAAGCCACTACTGTCAACTCTGACTGGCAGCAGGGTTCCAGGGTTCCAGGCAGGATTCTTTCCTTCCCCTACCTGAAGATCTGTGCTATTTCCTGGGGTCTTCCATCCACATGTTAACCAGGACCAATCTGGCTTAGCTTTGAATATCAGATGGCCATATCTTGGGAGTGATTTAAAATTAGGTAGCCCTTGTGGTGATTTCCATTTCTATGATTCTATGGGATCAGATCTGTTCAGGGTGGTTTGAGGGCACAGGAGCCGCTTGTTTACTGGCAGCATTAATCTACTGATACTCAGGACATACAAAAGGCAACAGAAGGACCGATGGCCCAACTCAGCTTGAAGTAGCCATATTCATTTTTAATGAACATGTTACAAGCTGCAAAAAGAAGGTACATTTAAAGCATGTTGAGTGGTAATGAATGGGAAAGCACTGTGTTCACTGAAGACTACTCCAAAAATAACCTTTATTAATAAGAGTGCAACCTCTGTGTTTTACAGGTTATGGGGAAAAGGGAGAAGAACTAATTAGGTCTTCCAAGTATGAGATATTTTTCTACATACTTCTGGGAGAGATCTTGAATTACTCATGCTTAGAGAAGACCCTAATATTATTGTTATTATTTTATTCATTTATATCCTACCTGTCTCCCAATTATGGGACTCAACATGGCTATCAACATATTTAAAAACAATGCAGATTAAACACTATACAAAAGCATTTATAAAACGATAAGAGTACCCAAGGAAATTGACAGAACGTACGTTATGACTGTAACTATGTTTTGTTAGACTTGGGTCCCGCTAATATCAATACATCTATTCTACATTTAATTAAGTCCACATCTGGTTTAATGTTCTATTGAGAAGTCAGAGGTTGTGAGGGCAGTACAAACAAGGGGTTTTGATCTAATGTAGCCATTAGTCTATCTAATATAGTGAAGATGTATTGCAATATGGGATAGAAAACACAAAACAATGCAATTAGAATCAACAAAGTCCATTTATTTTCCCTGTGCAGTAACACCCTTTCAATATGTAAACCATTACAGAGTTTTAAATAAAGAACTACAGGTCATACCAGTGGCTCCAGCAACCAACTTATCTGTCAAACCAACCAAGCAGTTTAAACGACTAGCGAAGCAACAAATGTTTGTCCTATTGTTGAGCTTAAATCAAAAACAATAGAGACTGCATAAGAGCCATACTTACTTCTGATCTCTTCAGGAGCCTCCACCATATCAGCCTAGAAAATAAATGCAGATTTGTCAAGAAATAACTTTGGAAATGTACATGGCTGCAGTAGTACTCTGGGTTGCAACTCAGTCATCACATCCAGCCCTCCATGTGCAAACTACCTTGCTGGGTCTCCTCTGGTGCTCCTGAAAAAATGAAGCCTCCCATTGTTTCAGCAGGAATTTAACTTTGTTGCATCTGTCCATAGTTTTCCCAGAAAGGGTTCTGAAAAAAATAATTAAGAAAATAAAAGAATAACCCTATATGAGAAGACAAAAGTTGCAGGTTAATTTATTCCATAACAGTAACAATCCTCCAAAAGATCTAGGACAAAACAGCAGGCTTTGGGTCACACTGTAAACAGTACTAAATGCACCCAGGCAACCATCCTCACAGACTATGGGCATTCAGAATTTATCACAAGGCGGGGAATTCAGGATCATTGTCATAATTGAGGGTCTCAACATAAATGCAGAGTTTTCTAATGCTTGTTTGTCACATTTTCAAAAGACCTGCCCATTCTTGATTTGCTCCCATATGCTTCAAACTGAGATCTTTCATCATAGGTGCCACAAACCTAATCTGAAGCCATTTTTCTGAAACATTGGGGCGAAACAGATGAGCAGGAAAAAGTGGCTTGAAGCTGCCTTTTCTGAAGCCACATTGAAACCCCACCAACCGCAACACCAGCTCCCAAGGCAACTGGAGTGCTCATGTCATGACCATAGGATATGGCTTCAAGGAAGAAGCGGAAAAAGCTGCTTCTATTTGAAACGGCTTTTCTCTGCATGAGGCGCCTGGGGGCACTTTCCTGCTGGCTTCAAGGCATGTGTCATCTAAACGCCACATCTTCAGGTCAGCCTGAAAGCACCTCTTCTTGCCTGTCTGTTTAGGCCCTTTGTTATTTTTAGCCAGTCTTACAGAGCTTCAGATGATAGAACTGCAGCCTTACAGGACTTAGAATGATACAATTCTCTTTTGAAGGCAATTCCCATTGCCTTCACTTTCATCAGTGCACCTAAAGCTGTAACAGAGGCAAAATAACAGATCTCTGACCAAGAGAAATTACAGTCTAAAATCTGATTGTGTGGACCAGAAGCAGAAAGGCCTGGATGCAAAGCACTGTTGTGAGAAGTCAAGCATTTAATTTTTTGTTTGCTTGTTCTGACTGAGGAAATTGTGGGGAAAAGGAGAGGTGCCATGGCTGCAGCCATCTTACAACGCTTCTTATTTCTTATCCATTTACTTCACAGAATCATATTGTTTGAAGAGACCACAAAGGTCAACCGGTCCAACCCCATTCTGCCATGCAGGAACATATAATCAAAGCACTCCGGACAGATGGCCATCCAGCCCCTGTTTAAAAACCTCCAAGAGAGGAGACCCCAGCACACTCCAAGGCAGCGTCTTCCACTATTGAACAACTCTTACTGTCAGGAAGTTATTTTGAATGTTTAGGTGGCGTTTCTTTTTCTGTGGTTTGCATCCATTGCTCCATTGTGTCCTATTCTCTGGAGCAGCAAAAACAAGCTTGCTCCATCCTCAATATGACATTCCTTCAAATATTTTAAAAGAGCTATCCTATCACCCCTTAACCTATTCTTTCTCAGGGCAAACATAGGCAGTTCCCTAAGCCGCTCCTCATAAGGTATGGTTTCCAGGCCCTTCACTATTTTGGGGCCCCTCCTCTGGACACATTCCAGCTTGTCCACATCCTTTTTGGATTGTGGTGCCCAGAACTGGACACAGTAATATTCCTAGTGAGGCCTGACCAAAGCAGAATAGGGTGGCACTGTTACTTCCCTCGGTCGACACTTCATTCCTATTGATGCAGCCTAGGATCATAAACGGAGGCTGGATGGCCAGCTTTTATTTATTTATTTATTTGTATAGCACTGTAGATTTGCACAGCACTGTACATAAACAATAAATATATAAGAGTAAAGCTGCCTATGGCGTACAATCTAAGAGATAATAGGATAATACATATAAAACACATAGCAATATAGGAAATGATTCAAATAAAAGAGGCAACAAAGGAACATCAAATAGCAAGTGACAACTATGCAATGCCTGGGAAGGCTTCTCTGAAAAGGATGGTTTTCAACTCCGTTTTGAAGCTGGTTAAAGAAGTGATGGCTCTTGTTCGCGGGGGAAGAAGGTTCCAGGAGTGAGGGGCAACAAGTGAAAAGGGGCGAATCCGAGATGGGGTAGAGGAAATCCTGGGCTGAGACAGCAGACCTTGACTACCAGAACGGAGGGCCCTGGTGGGAAGGTGAGGAGAAAGAAGGTCTGATAAGTAAGGAGGGGCCAGTGCATGGAGGGCTTTGAATGTCGACAGCAGGAGCTTATACTGAATGCGGAAAGGGAGAGGGAGCCAGTGAAGGGATGCCAACACAGGAGAGATGTGGTCAGAGCGGTGGGTGGAAGTGATAATGCGTGCAGCTGAATGCTGGACAGAGATTAAAGGACGGAGGTGAGAAAGAGGAAGCCCAGCCAGGAGGACGTTACAGGAATCAAGTCGTGAGACCATTAGGGCATGGACCAGGATCTTGGCAGTAGAGGTGGAGAGATATGGTTGGATATTGGCATCAAAATCAGCCCACCCATAACAACCAGTTATGCTTTGACTGTGATTTCCTGCATGGCAGAATAGGGTTGGACTGGATGGCCCTTTTTGGGGTCTCTTCCAACTCTAGGATTCTAATAAATTGGATATTGCTGCTTGACTTGTTTTGTCCTGATTCGTTTGATTTGGTCCTGGGAAAACTCTCTCTCACCCCAGTCCTGGCCCTCTCTTCTACAAATCTGAAGACGGAAATGAATAAACGTCCTAAAGATCCTGCTGCTAAGTCTATCTTTAGGACAATATAACTATTTCTCCAGACAGACAGGATTGCGTAGTGGTTTAAGCATTTGGACCAGGACCCTTGGAGACCAGGGGTTGAATCCCTGCTTGGCCATGGGAAGCCACTGGCTGATCTCAGGCACATCACACTCTCTCAGCCTCAGAGGGGCCTGGGTTGGGTATTCCTGCATGGCATCAAGGGGTTGGGCCAGATGGCCCTTGGGCTCTCTTCCAGTTCTTTGGTTCCATGAAGATTTCCACACTCCTGTGTGCTTCCCCCATTTTTGTTCCATCCAGAAACACTAAAGGGCCCATCGTTTGGTGTGAATGGAAACTCCCATTGTTAATACCAGAGGATGGGCCCATTACTGTTTATGGAGGATGTGATTAACAGGGTTGAATGAGGATCTAGTGCCCACAAGTCAATGCCAGTGCTGTACCTTCGCTCTTACAGTAAGAGGAACCGAGGGCTGGAGGAAGAAGGCAAGAGTCTCTCCATCTGTCCTGGAAGCGCTGACCCTCTCTCCCTCCAGACCTTGTTGGAACCGCTAAAAAGAAGCAGAGGGGAAAAGGAACCTGGTTTATACAAACTTGGTTTACGCCAACCTGGTTTATGGCAACCGGCTGCCTGAGAAGGACCCCCGCAGACCCCAAGGAGCCCTATTGATCCATGGATACAGTAAGGGTCCTAAGAAGGGCAGCCGGGGCTCCTGGGAGGAGATGAAGCGCCTCCGAAGGTACCTTTCCCGAGGCCTGGAGCCCAAGGGCCGAGAGAAGGGCCCTCGCAGCCAAAGGGAGGGAGAGCGCTCCGCCATTACTGTACCTTCCTCTCGACAGAGACTTCTCGGCTCCCGCTCTGCTCCCGCATTGGCCAATAGGAGGCCGGCGGAGGGGCGGGGCCAGCGGGGTCCAACCAATCAGACCTGGCTCATGGTGGGCGGGGCTCCCGTCCCTTTGGGAGGCGAGGGCGCGTGCGCAGAAGGGCTTGCTACGGAGGCCGCCGGGGGACATTCCCCGCCGGATCGGTTACCGCCGGGGGCCTCTGCGGTGGCGGCGGCGAAGGCAGGATGGGCTGAAGGGGGGAAGGAAGGCAAAGCCGGGGGACCCGGAGCGGAGAGCCGGCGCCGGTAAGGAAGGGAAGGGAAGGGAGGGCCTGGCGGGGCGGAGGGTTGCCGTGGAGACGGGAGGCCCGGCGCCTCTGAGGGGCGACGACGAAGGGGCTTCTGGGGCGGAGAGGGGAGGGAGGCTGCGTCTCCCTCCGAACAAAGGCCGGGCCTGAGGCGAGAGAGCACTCCCTCCGTCGGAGCCAGTGAGTGCGGGGCCTCCGAGGAGGAGGAGGAGAGAGAGAGCCGCGGTTGACAAAGGGCCAGGCGCCCTCCGACGCAGGAGACCGCGGCCCTTTTCAGCGTCGCCTTGGCCAAGACGGCAGCCTCCCTGCAGCCCGCCAGGCTTCCCTTCCTCCTCCTCCTCCTCCTCTCCGCCTTCGCTGGCTTCGAGGTGAAGGCGGGACAAAGGCAAACAGCTCGAAGCCCTGTTCTTTTGCCCGAGGAGGGAAGGCCTCTCTGGGCCCCTCCAGGCCCCAAGGGCTGCCAGGCATTGACCAGAGAGCCACGCTTGCAAGACCCGCACCGGCCCAGAGCCTTGAGCTGCCTTCTCCGGCTTGGAGAGCAACTCCATGGCCAGCCTCCAGCAGAGCTGCCTTGGAGGAGCGGCCGGGGAGGGTTCCTGGGGAGGACCCTGGCAGCACCCAGCCAGCAGGCCCTGGCCTTGGCCTCCTTTGGCCTCCTCTTCCGCTAAGAGACAGGAAACTGCATCCAGCAAGGCCTCCCCTTCTTCTGGAGGATCAAAAGCTGCATCCAGCAAGGCCTCCCCTTCTTCTGGAGGATCAAAAGCTGCATCCAGCAAGG
>NC_056525.1:248168130-248213998 GCF_019175285.1 Sceloporus undulatus
TCTCCCCTCCTCCTCCTCCTCCTCTTTTCTCCTGACAGAGGCCCATCCAGCCTCTCTTTAAAGGCCTCCAAGTGGAGACTGCACCAGACTCCAAGGGAGTATCTCCTACTGGCAGACAGCCCTCACTCTCAGGAAGTTCCTCCTAATGTTCAGCTGGAACCTCTTTTCCTGCAGCTTCCATCCATTGCTCCATTGGGCCCTGATCTCTGGAGCAGCAGAAAACAAGCTTCCTCCCTCAAAAAACCATTGCCCCACGCTGGCTCTCTTGGTTTGTCCTGGGACCCATCCGCTTGTCTTTGGCAGAACTCTCCTCAGCAGCACATTTCAGATGGATTTATTCCCTTCCTATCCTCTTTCTTCACTGTTCTGATTTCACAACCGTAGATAGAAACTGAAAATGCAATGGCAGGGACAGTCCTGACTCTGGTATTCAAGGGTCTATCTTCATGCCTCGGGGTTTTGTCTAGTGCCTTCATGGCTGCCCTTCCAGGCCCTAGTCTTCTGATTTCTTGACTGCAATTCTCCATTTTTATTATTGACTGAGGAAAGGTACAGGAAATCTTTGACTTTCTCAGTGTCTTCATTGTCTTTGACTTTGTCTCCTTTTTTCAGCAGCTGTTTTTGCTCTTTTCTACTAGTCTTTCTAGTAGTCTTTGCCATTTTCTGCTAGTAGTGTGGTGTCATCTCCATATTTTAAATGGCCTAAATACTCTAAAAGCACCAGATCCCACCTGAGTTTGCAAGCTAAGCAGCCCTGGTTAGTACTTGGATGGGAGACCGCCTTCAGATAGTAGCTGCTGTAGGTGATACAGTGGGCCCTCCGCATTCGCTGGAGTTAGAGGTGCAAGACCCACATGAATGTGGGAAAACCCCCAGTAAAGAAACACTATCTTTTTACCTAAGAGAAGACCTCTCTAGGCATCTCCAGGTCCTCCAGTGAAATTCTATAATAACAACAACAACTTTTGTTTATATTTCCTGCCTCTCCCATGGATCAAGGCAGGATCACATCAGTAAAATAATACAATAGAAATACAAAATGTCATCAATAAAATACTAATACTGAAATACAGACATTCCTATTAGTGCTATAAAATGGACAAGGTCTGCCAGAAGTTGAGCACAGAATTGTGCTGAGGGACCTCTCTAGGAACCTCTTGGTTGTCCAGCATGACTTTTGATGGGAGTTGGCCATAGAGTTGTGCTGGAGGACCTAGAGATTCCTAGAGGGAATATTAATCAAATCTGTGAAAGTCAAAGCTGCAAATGTCAACTGAACTGAACTCACTCCTTCTTTTTCTATCTCCTCCTTCCTTCCTCAGCAGCCCCTCCCTCATAGTCAGCCCGAACTGTGATTGGTTGTCAGGAAACACAAGTCTGCCCAGTGACTCGGCCACAAGGTACCTATAGCAGTATTCTTAGACAATTAAATTAAGCATATTACTAGCCACAATCCACATTTAGCCACATGTTGAGATTTGTGCCAGATGCTTGTGTATATATATGAAAATAGTAAAACATATTTGTGTGTTGGAAAGAGAACAGAATTAAAGAGGGAATCAAAACTGATAGGAGCAGTGGAAATGACTTGTTGATTAAAAGTGAAAAACAAATTTCATTTGTTTGTCAACTTACATAAAGCCTGAGTTATATAAAGTCATCAGACATTATTTGTGTTTAACATGTTGTATTGCGATGGTGAGACTTGGATTTACTGTTGGCTAGTAAAACAAATGCTTGACTTTCAAACCTGGCCATAATTTATAGGCAGATTCCAATATTAAATATAACCTGTCTCTGGCTGCTTTCACAAGCCTGGGTTAAATGAATATCCAGATTGGAAGAGAGATGTCAAATGTCTAAGTGGTTTGTTTACAACCTCAGGCTGCACAAATTGGAACATATCCATAATAACCTGACTCGGTGACATCCTGGCGTCATCCATCTCTCGCTCTGTCACAACAGTGACAGCTAAATTGGAGAAGAAGCCAATGGCTTTATTTACAAAATGCCTTGGGATTTGTTCACAGTGAACCTCAGTGCTGGGTCCACTTGAAGCTGCCCCCCTAATACTTGGAAAAGCTCCAGTGGCTTTTGGTGTGCAGATGGAGTGATGGTGCAGAGTAGTCTGTCTTTACCCCCTTGATATAGACCAGGCCTGAACAAGGGGCTGCATGCAGCCCACCAAAGGATTTTGGGTGGCCCACAAGGATGTGGAATGATTTCAAGACACCTCTGCCACTTGGCCTCCTCCTGAGGAGAGGGCCAGGTGGAAGTGAGGTGGAAGGGTGCATGCTCACCCCACAAGCCTTCTCCTCAGCCTGGCTTTCTCCTGAGAAGACCAAGTGGTGGAAGAGGAAGAGGGGCAAATGAGCCTTCAAGGCTCCTCCATCTTTTGGCCATCTCCTGAGGAGAAGGACAGGCAAGGCTCTTCCGTCTGAATTAATATTAATATTAATTATTATTAATTAAATAATAACAACAATAATAAATTATTATCTATCTGTGGCCCGAAAAAGTTTAGCCTCTTTTGATTTTGGCCCCTACCTACTGCCAAGTTGTGCAGGGCTATATTAGACCCTAGGATGCTTAGATTTCTACAGTCATAGAATCAGAGTGTTGGAAGGAACTGTTGGAGTGGGAATATTTGAGTGTGGTTGAATTCATATCAGTGGCCTAAGAGACTAGAGTGAGGTTGGGAATCCTGTGGTTCTCCAATCTTGTTGGAATGGAAATCCCAGCAGCCCTAGACAGTATAGCAAGTGGTGAGGAATACTGAGAGCTACAGTGCAGCAATATGATTCCCATCCCTGGGCTAGAATGTAAGTTCCTCAGAGATGTTAGGACACTATCTTCTTAAGTCCAGGGGTCTTACCCTCAAACTTTGACCAGAATCCTATGGACTCAGACTGTTGGACCCTAGCATGAATCATTGAATGATTCTAAGGCTTTTGCAAACAGGTATCCAGGACCTCCTGGTGTGAGCAAAGGAGCAGTGGTGGTGACACACCAGGATGCACACATGCTCCACTGCCAGAGAAGGAGATGGATGCTCAGTTTGCACTTGACACCAGCTGTTTCCTCAGTACCTCGCTCCCAGTGCTCCTTAGGAAATAACCTGTAGGGGAGCTGGTACTGGATGGTTGCCTCTTACAGGGTGGAAGCATAAAATGCTAGTGGAGCTTTCTGTCCTGTGGTTGTTGTTGTTGTTGTTGTTGTTATTATTATTATTATTATTATTTGTATCCTGCTCTTTTCCCAGAACTGGGACTCAGAGCGGCTTCACAGCATTAAAAACAGTACAATTAAAAACAGAAAAAAGTACATTAAAAAGGAATTAAATTATTACAGTATTAAAACAGATAGTTAATAAAAGAAGAAAACACATTTTAAAAAGATAAAACTATATAGATGTCAAGGCTAGTTGTGACTAAGTTGTGACTGGATGAGAGTGTAGTAAACTGTCAAGTGTAGTCCATGATGCACTAGCAATCAGTCATGTGATTAGCTAATTAGGACAGGTGATTGTGTTAGCCAATTAGCCAAGTATAACTGCCTTGTAAGTCTGCTGGGTTGCTTGGAGCATTCTGTACATGCTCTCCATGCTGCTGCAGTGGTAAGGTAACATTGACATGCTGCTGAACTAGGAGTTTTTACTGTGCTTCAATTTTTGCTGCTATGTACTGTGTCATTTGTACTGTTTTGTTTTTGCTTCAGTTTTAAGACTTCTGCTGAGTAAAGCTATTTTTGTTAAACACCTCCCAAACTCTGCTGTTGTTATTTTTTGCCTCAATATACACACCCCAACAATGGGGGGGGGGGGGAGACTATCAAATTTTTAAGATGGTACAACATTCCAGCCTGTCCTTATATTAATTCCTTAAACGCCTGTGTGAATGGGGAGGTCTTCACCCACCGGCGGAAGGCCATCAAGGAGGGAACCATTCTGATCTCCTTGGGCAGGGAGTTCCAGAGTCTAGGGGCAGCCACCAAGAAGGCCTTTGGTACTTTGCCCCTGTCGAGATCTGAAGTAGCATGTAACCATGCCAAATAATGATAGCAGGAAGTTGTTTTGTTTTTCATTTGTGACGTAGCCAATGGAATATAGTTGAAGTCACAAATTCAACAGATTTTGAGCTGAGATTATGATCACCTAATGCCCGGAACTGCATAAGGGTGAAACTTCCAACAATCGGGAGATACTGTACTTGCATTCTCTAAACCACCTTTTAACAGAAGGGACCTGTTCTTTCATATTTGCTCTTCTTTTATAGAGCTATATCTTCAAGAAAAATAATATGAAGCGGCACAGAATAAAACCAATGTAAAAAGAAGCATGCAGTAAACCAAAATTTATATAATATATAAAAAGAGTAAATGTAAAAACATATTTTGCACTTTGTGTTATGACCTACTGGTTCAAAATCTTAAAGTGAGGTAGGAAAATATGGAAGCCAGAAATTAATCTTGTCTTATTAAAGGAGAAGAAGAATCAGAAGTTAATTTGTTCAGTGCTCTCTCCTTCTTGGAGTGTAGATATGTTTGTCTTTACTGTCCAAATCTCTCCAGCACAATTAAGAAAGCAACATAATACTGTAAGTTTGCAGCAACCTGTTAACTCAACTTTCACTTGAATGATTATCCAACATATTGGATGAAATTAATGTGGAACATGATGCCAGGTTCAAACTCTTCGTAGCAATGAAATTGGTTGTATATGTCACCGAGTCTTTTCCCATGTGAAGCTGAGAAACAGGTTCTGTAACCTGCACTGGGTGTTTTGAATTGGATGGGAAAGGAATCTAAATGAAATTCTTCTTTCCACAGTTAACGTGGAGCTGTGTTCCTGGCCTGTGGCCTCCCCAGCTGTTGCCATGCACTCCCTGGTGTTTCTGTGTGCCCAGAAGGTGGTCTCCCACTACACCACCCTGCAAGATGCCCTGGGTTTTATCCCTAAGGAACTATATCCTGTCTTGTTCAAGGCAGCTTTCCTGGACAAGAGAACACCATCGCTCCAGCAGTTAGTACAAACCTGGCCATTCCCAGTCCTCAGTTTCCAGAAGCTCTTGCGAAAATGCCAGCACTGCGAATACACCCTGATTCGGGAGAAGCCAAACAAGTTGTGCATCCAGGCGGTTATTTTGGGAGTGGTGACATATCTGACTAAACTGCTAGAGGATCGACGTTTCAATAAGAGGTAATGGACATTGCTCTTGCCTTGAAATTTCTAATCGGGGAAAGGGAAAGAAGGAGAGATTACTATGTTACATAGTGGGATTACTATGTTGAACTTCATTTTAAGTTCTTCAGAAGCATAAGGACATTGTGCTCATCTTGCCTCTCTTTAGCACCACTGATTTCAGGGGTATCTAACTTTGTAACTTGTCTCAATTTTCAGACTAAACTGTGATCATGTGATTAAGTTTTTCTGTACAATTTACAATATAAAACTAAGACCAAAACAGGGTGTCATGATATCTGTTCATCTGTCATGATGGGTGGGAGTTTACAGTGAGATATTGAACACAGAATTTCAAACTGTTCCAATGAAGAGGAAAACTGGGAGGTGACTAAAGAAACCAGAATGGATGTCTAAAGAACTATCAACTGAGATAAGATTTAAAAGGGACGTGTACAAGAAATGGAAAAGGGGGGGAAATTATCAAAGATGATTCTATGATTCTGTGAATTCAAACAAATAGCCAGTACTGTTAGTTGGTTTATGCGAACTACGTTGCCCCATGCTGAATCTTTGCACCTGGGTGGCCACTAGAGAAGCAACACGAATGCAGGCTGGAGAAATCCTTCTCCCTCTTCCAGAAACAGCAAAGAAGATGGCATGCTGATATCTCTCAAGGAGGCTTTACTTCTGGTTACTCTGTATGCAAATGTTGTTCTCACTGACAAAGCTACTTGCATTGCACACAACACCATCAACCCAACCTGTACAAAGAGACTCCACCCCTTGTATACATGTGCAATGCTCAGGCACTTAGTCCAGCCTCTTCCTGCTTTGTAACCTCTGTACAAGTCCACCATGCGGTGTGACTTTGCCCTTTTCAGCTCCTGAGGATGTCACATCCTGTGATTTAGCTCTTCCCAAATGCTGACTTACCGTATTGTGGCTCCTGTTTGACCAAAGGTCACCCTGTCACCTTTGTCCCACATCTCGACATTTTCCTTAGGATCCATTCCTAACGAGTAGTAGAAAGTCAGAAAATCTAAAGTTACAGAACAAGCTCAGACTTGCTAGAAAGGTTAAAAGCAATAAAAGGACTTTTCAGCCATACTGGTGCAGACCTCTGGGAGCTGAAGTACAAAACAGCTGGAGGATCAAAATGAGTGAGAGCCCCTGCCTTGGTACCAGGAGGTATGGTACATTGCTAAGAACAAGAGAGATGTCCCTGACCCAGGGAACCTACATTCCAGCCCAGGAGACACATCAGGAGAAGTAGTGAGAAGTGGGGGGATACAAATTGGGAAGACATATTCCACTATTTCCCTTGCTCTTGCTGAGGCTGAGTTACATTTCTATATGATAATGTGTTTGTAAACTTTGTAAAGAATTGGGGTGACATTGGCCCAGTACATACCGTCGTCATGATTACGTGCTAAGGTTGCCTTGGGGCGGCGTGTGCAACCCCCCGCAACCCTAGCATGTGACGAGGATGTTGCAGCTTGTTGCGCAGCAGCGTTGCGCAATTTGGTTGCTACAGCGCTGCTGCGGAGCAAGGAGAGACGCCTCTTTTTGGCGCTCTGTACCGCGCCTGAGAAACTGTTTAGATGATGGGGGAACAAAAGGAGGATGAAGTTATGCTGTGTGTCTAATGGCTTTGCTTGTTGGTTGTTGCTTTTTTCTGACAGCAAGGGGCAGCGTCTGAAGGTTCTTGATATGACTGGCCTTCAAGATGAAGGGCAGGGCCCTGAGAGCATGAGCCTCTGGTCTCGGACAGTCACGCTGGCTAAGGCTTGCCTTGATGTCTCCAAGCAGCAGAGCAAGTGCATGAGACGGACGTCCAAGAGGAGGAAGGGACCATACAGCAGCTCCGTGGCCCTGCCAACCCCTCATCCTGTCTCTGTGGATGTTTGGGTCGACCTTTTTGTGAACAGTACTTCCTATGGGGTCTTGAAGGATGCTTTGCAGGTCAATAGTGGCAACGCCCTACGACTGAGATGCCGGGACTTCCGAGCAGAGGAGTTGTCCATTGCCAGCACCGTGGGCCTCTTGGAATTCCTGGAGCCAGGGGGCGTCCGACAGGTGGATCTGAGGTTCAACAACCTTGGCCTCTCAGGCTTGAGAGTGGTCCTTCCACACCTGGCCAAGTTCACTAATTTGGCCAGCCTGAAGCTGCCCTACAGTAACATTGATGTGAGGCGCCTGACCGTGGGCATGGAGGGCAGTCTGCAGTACTTCGCTAACCAGCTCAGCCGCCTGACATGCCTCAAGGAGCTGAACCTGGGCTCCTCCAGGCTTTCAGGCAAACTGAGGCAGCTGCTAGGGTAAGCTATTTAAGAAGCGTTGTCTCCGTGTATAAAAGTATAAAATTCACACTTCAGGAATGCGTTTGCTGTTAATATAAGGCAGGTTGGGCAAGTCTATGGGAACTGGGGCCCCAGTTCTCCCATGAGCCTCAACTGCACTTTTCTGCACCCTAGAAGTGATGCCATATTGCATACAGTCTCACTTCAGGCCAATTTTCAGCAGAAGAATGTCTATAGTGCTGGAGGGGAGCAAATCAACACATTTCCATGATGTTGTAGGGTGAACATTGTGGTTATTTTTTTAAAGGGCATTCGGGGGCTTTCATTGGATGGCATGTGTAGAGGGCAACATGCAGCTCATTGGCTGCACTTTCCCCACCTCTGGAGTAAAGGACAGAACTGCCTGCCTGCTAGAGTCATAGAATTGTAGCACTAGGGAGGGGACATCAAGGTTCATCTATTTTTATTAATTACTTTTTATTAAAATATTTGTATCCTACCCTAGAACACAGGATAGTACGATGGTATACCGATTTCTGCACTGAGCAGAGGGTTGGACTCACTAGCCCATGAGGCCAGTTCTAGTTCTATGAGTGTTGGACATAATTTAAACTTTCTAAAATCATCTTAAACCAATTGACAATTAAAGCACTCCAAAACTTTAAAACCATGTACCTGTACACCTTCATGGACAAAATATCATGGTTTAACAAGGTGGTGGAATGAGATCCACATCAGAGCCCATTTTGGCATTCAGAGCAAGGGCATTACACAACCATGGTGCCATAGCAGAGAAGACCCTATCTCACATTTTCACATAGTATATTCCTTCCACTAGTACAGTGTTTCCTAAATTTTTTCAGGCTACCCCAAGTCACAGGAAAGGATGGGATATGGGCAAGTGCTGCTCTAGGGAAAGAACAGGAAGCTGTGTAGGATGCATAGGCCTACACTTCTCTCTCTCACACACACACACTCCAGTATCCCCTTGGCCTCAGAAGCATTAGAAACCCACTGTGTGAACATACAAGATGAGGAGATGGTTTAACTTATGGTGAGCCCATGCATATATGAGAGATTGAGTCTACCTCTTCTTTTTTTAATGTAGTTACGTTATAAATCTTACATTTCACACTTGCTTAATAGTTAAAGTGCTGGGTCCATTCTTACCTTACATTGCAAAATTTCTATACACTCTATGGATTGTATTCCAGTATTTCTTTGCCAGTTTATAGATCCACCACGTATGGTAAAACGTACCAACCTCCTGGTTACATTTCCAACATCTGTTGGATGTCCCGTTATACATCCCAGCCAATTTATCCAGGGTTAAATATCACCTGAACTGCATCTTAACAAAGTTTTCTCTTAATTCTTGGCTAAGGGTATATTTAAGCCTTATGTTCTAGGATTTTCCCCACTGTTCTAACAGAATACTATGTTTCACAACTTGTGACAACTTTACCATTTGTTCTTTGTTCTTTATTTTATTTCACTTTATTTTTTAATTTATTTTCACATTAGTTCACATACCGTTTGCTTCATTCCATTCATATTAATTCCCATACATCCCATGCATCCCTCAATTCGCGTTACGGAACTACATCCGACTTTCCATATTTATAGTCATTTCTTATTTTCCCACAATTTTACTACTTCTTTCCTTTACCTTCATGTTGTTGGGTTGTTCTGTTATTTCCATACATTGATAAAATATCCAATATTGCTAAGTCGTTCAATTTTAGAATCCATTCTTCTACAAATTGTATTGAGTTTAATTTCCAGTATTTCGCGTATATCATTCAGGCGGCAGTGATCATGTATAGCAGTACACTCACTTCATCCTGTACTAGATTATCCAATATTATATCTGTGTTTTTTTTTAACATTGTTAAATGATACCTGCCTGGTACCATTTGTTCTTTGAATCTACCTCTTCAAAAAAAGTAAACCATTGGGATGCTAGAGTTTATGGAAATCATCTAGTCTGACACTTTGTTTATTTATTTTTTAAGTACTGTATTTCTCTATCGCCTCTCACACGAAAAATGTTCCCAAGGCAATGAACAAATGAAAACCAATTTAAAAATATAGAGATAAAAACACTGTTAAAACACATTAAAATACTTTTTTAAAACTAAAAGCAGTCTGAAAACAATCCTAAGATCTAATTTTGAAACTGTTATAACAGTGGTTTCAAACATTGAATGCCATGCTGAACAGCATTGTTTTGGCTGCCCACTGGAAGCTGAAAAGAGATGGGCCAGCCTAACTACCTTGAGTAGGGATTTCCTTAGTCAAGGCACTGCTACAGAGAAAGCCCTGCTCAGTGTTCAGGATGAAACTATAGCATCCCAGGCAGATGGCTATCCAAACACTGCCTAAATACCTTTATTGAAGGGAGGAGCTGCTTCTTACTGTAATTATAGAATGGATTGGTGGAAAAATAGAGCCTGCTGGCTGTATGCATCTCCTGGACTTCATTTTTGCAGTCCATAAAACCCCTGCCAGTTCTTGACCCCACTCCCATTCCCCACAATTGACATGCCTGAACGTCAAGCAGAAAACCAAGTGCCATGTCCTTACTCACATACACAAAATCTCCCCCGCCCCCAAATATGTCACAGTTGTTTCCCAAATGGTGATCAGAAGTGATTCTTTCCAGTGTTCTTTCTAGTCGACATTTTGAGAGGGATTGTGGCAGAAATTGGGCTCAGGGGGAGGGGGAATTGACTTCCAGTTTCCAGGCAATTGCCTACCCCTCTTACAGAGGAAATGGAGGATGAAGGCTTACAGGTTTGTAACTGGGTTCCCCTTTCTCTCTCCACAGAGACTTGCAGAGCCCCTTGGAGAGCCTAGAGCTAGCTTTCTGTTACCTTCTGCCCACCGACTTTGCCTACCTTTCCCAAAGCCTCCACACACCAGCCCTGAAGAAACTGGACCTCAGCGGGAACAACCTCTCTGATATTCTCCTCCAGCCTTTCCTAGGCTTGCTGACCGAGGCGGCCTCGACTCTCCTTCACCTGGACATCATGGAATGCCGCCTGATGGACACCCAGCTGAACTCGCTCCTCCCCATCCTGGGCCGCCTTTCACGCCTTCGCTACCTTGGGGTGTTTGGCAACCCCATCTCAGCCATTGGACTGAAGAACCTGCTCCACCGGACCCTGGGCCTCTTGGACTTGAGGCTGGTCATCTACCCTTACCCCGTGGACTGCTACGGGGAAGACTTGCCCTGGCCCCCTACCTCCTCCAACCTGCTCAATGGCTCTGTGGATGAGGAGAAGTTCTCTCGGGTCAGCAACGAACTCCAGCAGATGCTGCTGAGCGCAAACAGGACAGATGTTGTCTGGACCACAAACCTTTGCCGCCACAATAGCTTAGACTATTTTAGTTTATAGTTCTCCTGGTGTCACTGCATAGACATGGACTGTCCCTCGCCTCCTGCCACTTACCTGTCGGTGCAATCTTACCCTCACAATAATGCCATTGGGTTGTCACCAGAGGCCTACCTGCCTCTCTGTTCTGGTGCTTCTAAACCAAAAGCCATGGCTGAGATGTTCCTGCAGCCAGATGAAATTGGCCATATGTGCTCATTTCTGGCATTAAGAAGAGACTGTACACATCTATCATAGCTCTGTCCTCTTTCTCCTGGCTAGGAGTAGCACAGAGATGTACCTCCTGACTTTGCTTAGTCTTAAAAGGGATAGGTGGACTGGCCTATGGAAACATGACTGTGGAGGGGAGAGCAGTTGGGCAAATGGCTGCAGGGGGAGAGGAGCATGCAATATATTTGCATCTTTGTTGAAAACCAGTGCTAGCACCAAATGCCGGTTTGAAACTTTTTTTTCTTTTTGAACCAAAGCCCTTCCTGGTGCATGCAGCAATACCTGGAGTTGGGCTTTTTTTAACATCTATTTTGCAACATCATATTTAAAAACATGCTATCAACTTTTCTCCTTTAATGAATTGATGTGAGTGTCTTACGATGGAGGCCACATGGATGCCATAAAAGCTATGAGGCCTGGCTCTTGTCATAGGCTATGGGAGAGGAGACACTGCGTTGATCAAGACCTGATCCTGGGGGGAGGGGGAGGCTATGCAGCAACGTCTGGATCTGAAATAAAAGATGATCCTTCTGACAGTGACTTCAGTGTCTGGTGTCTACTTATGAGACTGGCGCTGTCCTAGAAAAAGAGTTCTAGCGTATAAGAAAAAGCTTTGCTCAGAACATTATAAGGAGGTGGGTTACAGAGGAGGTGGGATCTTGAAGTGAAAGAGAATTGTGTTTTGTGGAGACTGAATTATCAGTGTGTTTTCTATGACTATAATAGCCTGGAAATAAATAGATCCCCTGTGTATTTAGATAGGAAGTTGGAGTCTAAGATAAGGGTAGGAGATTTGGTGCCTTCTAGAGGTTTTGGAATCCAGTAACTATGAGCACCAGCCAGCACTGGCAATTTTAAAGGTTTATGGGAGCCGGAGCCCAAAACATCCATGGGGACAGCAGGTTGTTTATCTTGTCCGGCTCCAATGCTGGTGTGTTTGCCATCCACCCTGTAAAAGAATAAACTGATGATTATACATCTTTGTTTTGATACCCTTTATGTGCTCATGCTGGTGTTTTCCTGCAGACCATCAAAGCAAAGTATATGCATCTTCAGCATTCATACATGATGGTTACTCTTCTGTCCTCTTGCATAATGTCTTTCTCTCCTGCATGGTGACTTTCTCTTTATTGTGTAGTGATGGGTATCATACGGCCCTCCAGATGTTGTTGGACGGCAAGTCCTAAGTCCCAGAGTTAGCATAACTACTTGGTGAAGAATGGTGGGAGTTGCAGTCCAACAACATCAGGAAGACTTTCCAGGTCTTTCTGGGAAAGGAGCAGGCAAGTGAGGCAGTGGGTGGGGAAGTGGTGCAGGACAGCAATGCTGCTTCTCTCCCTGGCAGCCCTCCACACTGGGTGACACCAAGCCTTGTGATGCCAATGCTTTCATATGCACTGTTATCAAGCTAGGGAGGTATCACCCATCTGTGCCTTTCATATATTTTTTTTCAGGCATAGTGTAGTAGCCTACACTTGTTCCTGTTCATTTTGTTTGTTCTGGCCCAGCTCCCTAAGACCCCTCTGGGTTATTGGCTACCTCTCCTAATTTGGTGTAATCTGCAAAGTTGATAAGCAGAAGGGGTGTCACATTGAGGACAGAGCAAGCTTGTTTTCTGCTGCTCCAGAGACTAGAACAGGGAACAATGGATGCAAACTATAGGAAAGGAGATTCCACCTAAACATTAGGAGGAATTTCCTGACAGTAAGGGCTGTTGGACAGTGGAACAAACTCCCTTGGATAGTAGTCGAATCTCCTTTCGAGGTCTTTAAGCAGAGGCTGGATGGCCATTTGTCGGGAAGCTTTGTGAGTTCCTGCATGCCAGAATGGAGTTGGACTGGATGGCTCTTGGGGTCTTTTCCAACTCTATGATTCTATGGTTTAAGAACTCCAACTCTGAAGGATGGGAGTGGCAATTATCTACCATCAACCTTGCCCCCCCCATCCATCCCCACCCAAGCTTGCCAATATATTGTGTATTCCCTCTACTTTGCCTTCACAATGTTGTGTTGTTGCGGGAGTTTCCTCTTCCTGGCATGAGAAAAGTGATAGACAGCAAAACTCGAGAGCAAGTAAATTTATTAAAGCGACACTGTTTGGTGCATCAAAAACAAAAAGATGGTGGATCCTGAGTAACAAATGAAGCAAGCTTTTATATCTTCAGAAACCTTATCTTCTCTAGAATTGATTGGCTTAAAATGCTGTATAGGCAGGAAGAGAAAATGATGAAGCATTTGCTTCATGTTCTCATCCCTCCTTGCTGATGTCCTGTTGAATAAGTTTTTTAAAAGTTGTTTCTCAGTCAGCTTCAGGATGTCTTCTTATCTCTGTAATGTATTTCAAAGAACTCCATGCAAAGTTCCCCAAATAGACAATAGTGGATTCATAACTTTTCAAGAAAGTCACTGTGGCTTTTTTTAAGGACTATAAGATTCATCAGGCAGAAACTTATTCATGGCTTTAAGCAACTGTGAAGCCCACCAGGCTCAGATTTCTTATCTCATTGTCATTTCCCGCCTCCATTTTGAAAGATAGATACTTCAGGGTTTTGAGTATTAACAATTGTGAGATAGCTAGAACTGGTATTATGTATAAATGAGGAAGACAAGGTTAATATATTTATATCTATGTCTCCAGCTTGACAAGTCGTAAGTCATAAGTGTTATATGTTTAGGGAAAGGAGGTGGATATGAAAGTTGTATAATTTGGTTGATAGGAGTGTATAGTGTGTTTTGGTGTGCACTGGTGTTGTAACATGTAGTTGATGTATCATTATGAGAAAGACAGTTTAAAAATGTATTTTAAAAAAAGGTTGAAAGGGGTCACAAGGGCCATCTAGACCAACTCGCTGCCATGTTGGTTGTTGCTGCACCCCTTCCAGTCGTTTTTGACTTATGGCAACCCTAAGGCAAACCAGTCATGGGATTTTCTTGGCAAGTTTCCCGAGAGGAGGTTCCCCATTGCCTTCCTCAGAGTCTTCAGAGTGCATGACTTACCCAAGGTAACCCAATGGACTTCCATGTCCAACCCAGTATCCGAACCCTGGCCTCCAGAGTCATAATCCAACACTCAAACCACTACACCACTCCGACTCTTCTGCTGCCATGTAGAAATACATAATTACCGTACTCCTAAAGCAGCAGTTCCCAAACTTTGCTCCTTCAGATGTTTTGGACCTCAGTTCCCAGAAGCTCCAGCCTCCTATGCCAATAGTCAGGAATTCTGGGAGCTGAAGTCCAAGACACCTGAAGGACTGAAGTTTGGGAATCACTGTCCTAAAAGATGTCCATCCAACCTTTTCTTAAACACTTCCAAAGATGGCAAGTCCACCCCCCCCCCTTTTGCTGTTGAACAATTCTTACGATAAACATTTCCTCCCAATGGCCTAATGACAAGACAGAAAGTGACGACTCCAAATCAATAAGCAATTTGCTGGCAATTGAGACTTAAACTTTTAGTTCAAGAAAAGCAGGAACAAAAAGAAAGAGCTGGTCATGTTGCAGTCATCCAACACCTTTGAAGAATCCAAGAAATCCACCCAATTCCCAAATGATCTTGGGCAAGACATACTCTCTCAGACTCCAACGAAGGCAATGGCAAACTTGCTGAGAAAGCCCCTTAGGGTTGCTATAAGAGTCTGCCCATAGGTCCCTTGGTCTGCCTGTGGTTGGCTGCCCCCAAGCTGTGATGCCACAATTGTGGTGACATCAGCATGCAAACTCTTGCTCCCTAAGAATTCTTGGCACAAGCAAGAACTGGCTGGAAGAAACTTCACAAAGGAGAGAAATGGTGGGCAGATACCACCTGATCTCTGAGCAGGTATTGTAGAACAGTCCAGACATATATGAAGCAATTAATTAGGAGGAGCGCCATTGTCTGCTAGGCTAGGCACCCACTGTCTTCTTTCTAGTGGTGTAGACTCAAGTCAATTGACTCCAACTTAAGCCAGACTCAAATTGCTTCAGTGACTTGACTTGGACTTAGTTTGGCGAGAATGATGCACAGACTCGACTTGAGACTTGTGTATTTTTAGTGACTGACTGGCTAGTGTCATTTGCTATGAGCAACAGGCAAGCTCTGCCCCCAAAGTACACGGGGCATTTCTCAGAAGGGAACAGCAAATGCATTAGGCAATGGGATTGAGGTAGAAGGATTCTTTTAAAGCTTTTGAAAAGCTTTAGAAGAATCCTCTGATGTGCACCAGGGACAGGCTGCCAAGCAGACCTCAAACCCCCACCGAGTCGGGAATTGAATCCTGTTCTCCAAAGTCCTAGTCCAACACTCAAGCCATGCTTGCTCTCATATATGTACGTGTCTCTGTGTGTATACACACACATATACAGGCTGAGCCTCCCTTATTGAAAATATTTGGGACCAAAAACGTTTTGGATTTTGGAGTTTTTCGGATTGTGGAACATTTTCATATACATAATGAGGTAGCTTGGAGATGGGACCCAAGTTGAAACACAACATTCATTTGTGATTGGTGTATACCTTATAAACATAGCCTGGGGGTAATTTTAAACATAAAGTTTTAATAACGTAATTTTTGTACTTGAAACATGAAAGTTTCTGTACACTGAACCATCAAAAAGCAAAGATGTCACTATCTCTGCCACCCATGAAGAAAGTTTTGGATTTTGGAGTATTTCAAAATTCGGAATTTCAGATAAAGGATACTCGGCCTGTATTGGAGAGGACGTGGTGGGGCTGTGGGGCTGTTTGGGGTTGTGTGTGTGTGTGTGTGTGTGAGAGAGAGAGAGAATAATAAACCCCTAGTTTTCCACAGTTGCCCACCTCAAACTACAGGAACAAAGCTGGTTACATCTTCCACCCCTCCATTGGCCAATATAGGGTTGCCATAGTCTGGTTTGGACAGGGTTTATCCAGATTATGAACCTGCTACCTGGTGCCCAGTGGAGATTTGAACTTGGATCTACCTGTTCCATCTCCATCATTTAAAAATTAGTCTATACTGGTTCTCTCAGATCAGCAGTTACTATTTAGAATGGTACCAAGGCTGTAACACAGTGGAAGAAAAAATATGTGACAATTAATGTGCTACATTTGCATAATTGGGATGCAAATTAGAACAATGTGCATAATTAGAGTGATTTAGAACATATGGAAATTGTGGTGTGTATTTGTTTGGGTGTGAGTGTGTGTGTGTGTGGAGAAAGGAACTGAAGCAGCTGAAAGGTGGTTTTTTGATGTAGAGGCCTTTAATAGGTGGGTAGAGAGTCCCAAACCCAGCAATGACCAAATCAATATGTTAGACTCATAGAATCATAGAGTTGGAAGAGACCCCAAGGATCATCCAGTCCAATCCCTCTCTGCCATGCAGGAAGACACCATCAGAGCCTTTCTAATAGATGGCCATCCAGCCTCTGTTTAAAAACCTCCAAAGAAAGAGATCCCACCACACTTCCAGGCACTGTCTTCTGCTGTCAAACAGCTCTTACAGTCAGAAGGATCTTCCTAATGATTAGATTGAATCTCTTTTTCTGTAGCTTGCATCCGTTGTTCCGTGTAGAAAACATGCTTGCTCCCTCGTCAATATGACATCCCATTCAAATATTTAAACGGGGCTATTATATCATCTCTTAACCTTCTCTTCTCCAGACTAAACATACCCAGCCGCCCAAGGTGCTCCTCAGAGAGGTTTGGGGTTTCCAGTCCTTCCACCATTTTGGTTGCCCTCCTCTGAACACTGTCCAAACAGAGTTATGCGGGTGTCAGTTGGATGTACAATGGGTCTTTGGTATCCACTGGGGTTTGGTTCCAGCACCCTCCATGGATACTAAAATCCATGGATACTCAAGCCCCATTAAATACAATGGCACAATAAGACAGTGTCCCTTGTATAAAATGGCAAAATCAAAATTTGCTTTTTGGAATTTGTGTATTTTAAAAATATTTACAAGCTGTGGATGCTTGAAAAAAAAATCAGTGACTATGAAGGGCTGACTGTACATCTGAGCAACCCACAAACACCAGCTTTGTCAGTTGTGAGGAAACAGATAATCTCCGTGTGTTGGGGGACTTCTGAGTGTTTCTGCCTAAACCTCCACATGGGAAAGGGGGGTTTGGGCCTGTATGCTAATGCCTGCCATTTGCCCCTTGTAGGATGGAAAGCTATCAGGACTACAATTGGTGTTCGCACAGTTACCAGAGTGGGGATGACGATGATGATTTCAGTGAGGGAGATGAGCTACCCCATGACCCTAACTTAGCCAAGGTGAGGTCCAGAAGCAACAGCCGCTCTCGCCGCCGCAATTCCTTCTTGGTGGATGAGTTGGACATGCTGATGGACAAGGCAGCTACTACCATCCAGGCTGCTTGGCGGGGGCACCTGGCACGGAAGCGCATCATGTGCGAGCACGCAGCTGCCTCCGTTATTCAGGCTGCCTGGAGGCGCTTCATCACCCGAGAGTACATGGCCATCCAGCGGGACCAGAGGTTCTCTGGGCAGGTCTATGGGCGCCGAAGGAAAACCCCTTCCCTGGTCTCCTTAGAGGACAGGAGAAGACCCCGAAGTCGTCCCACAAAGGATAAGGAGCATGCCGCCCAGGTTATTCAAGCCCACTACCGTGGGTATGTGACCCGACGGGCCCTCTCTGAGTGCAAAAAGGCAGCTGTCACCATCCAATCACACTGGAGGGGTTACCGCACAAGGCAGGAATTGGCCCAAAGTGGTCAACGCATGTACCATCATGGCAGCTCACGGGGGACCTACTACAGCCAACCCAGCTATGTGCCTGGCAGCACTGGATGGATGGGCCCCTATCCTCGCAAACATTGGCGCAAAGTCATGGTGGGAGACACCGAGGAGTGGGCAAGAGCACGGTCTCAGGCCCAGCCGCCTACACGGGAAAGAAAGCGTGTGGGAACCTCCCAGCCAAAATTGTGCCCTCAGTGCGGGAGGTGCAGCTCTGTCCGTATTCTGGAAGGGGTAGGCAAGGGCCCACCCTCTGAATCAGAAATGGACGACAGCGAGTGCGAGGGCCATTCTTCTCGCTCGACGTATGGTAGGCAGAGATGCTCAGCGTCCAAGGTCACAAAGCGCCAGGGACCTGCCCCTAGACCTCATTCTTATGGGGCCCACATGTCCTGCCAGACCAGTTCCAGATCCTATTACTCTGGCAGCCATCATGTGGTGACCGAAGACCAGCCACGGAGACAAGGCCGAGACCCCGGAGGGTTAGCCCAACGTTATGCCACGGGGCATACATCTGCCCGGCCCATCCGGGAGAGGAACACAACCCGGAGTTTCTCCTCCACCAGCCTCCAGCAGCAAGGAGCTCCAAGCCCGGGCACCTCTGACTGGCTTTATGAGAATTATTGTGCCCGCCGGATGGGTGAAGGCCAGAGACGGGTATTCAAGACGAGGAAACAGCTGTGGCAAGTGGCCCGGGCTGCCACTCTCATCCAGTCCTTCTGGCGGGGGTGGAAAGTCCGGCGGGCCTTGGCTGTCCAGCGGGAAGCTGCTACCAAGATCCAGTCAGCTTACCGTGGGTACAAGACTAGAATCTACCTTATAGAGGCAGGAGTGCTGAGTGAAGGAGATACAGATTAAAGCTGTTTTAGAGAGACAGTGTCCTGTTGTGTCCAATAAGAGGAACCGGGGTGGATGGGTTACTGTGCTCAGCAATGGCTCCTCTTCATCCTGGAGAGAAGTGACCAGTGGGGTCCCACAGGGTTCTGTTTTAGGCCCAGTGCTATTCAACATCTTTATCAGTGACCTTGGTGAAAGAATAGAGGGCATGCTTATCCAATTTGCAGATGACACTAAATTAGGAGGAATAGCTAATACCCCAGAAGACAGGATCAGAATGACCTTAATAGATTGGAAAGCTGGACCAAAGGTAAGAAAATGAATTTCATCACAGAGAAATGTAAGGTACTGCGCTTAGGGCAAAAATAAAAAATAAAATGCATAGATATAGGAGAGGAGACACCTAGCTTAATAAGACTACATGTGAAAGGCATCTAGGAATTGAAGTAGACCACAAACTGAACATGAGTCAACAGTGTGATACAGCAACTAACAAGGCCAATGCGATTTTAGGCTGCATCAATAGAAGTATAGTGTCTAGATCAAGGGAAGTAATAGTGCCACTCTATTCTGCTTTGGTCAGGCCTGGAATCCTGTGTCCAGTTCTGCCACCACAATTCAAAAAGGATATTGAGAAACTGGAGCGTGTGCAGAGGAAGGTGACCAGAATGGTGAAGGGTATGGAAACAATGCCTTATGAGGAGCAGCTTAGGGAACTGGTAATGTTTAGCCTGGAGAAGAGAAGGTTAAGGGGTAATATGCTTGCCCTGCTTAAGTATTTGAAGGGGTGTCACATTGAGGATGGAGCAAACTTGTTTTCTGCTTCTTCAGAGAATAGGACCCGGAGCAAAGGATGCAAGCTCCAGGAAAAAGAGATTCCACCTCAACATTAGGAGGAACCTCCTGACAGTAAGGGCTCTTTGACAGTGGAACACACTCCCTTGAAATGCTGTGGAGTCTCCTTCTTCATAGGTTTTTAAACAAAGATTGGATGGCCATCTGTCGGGGGTGCTTTGATTGTGAGTTCCTGCATGGCAGGGAGTTGGACTGGATTGCCCCTGAAGTGTTTTCCAACTCTATGATTCTATAATTCAATGGCTATTACAATTTACTTGACAGACTGAGAAGCCAAGTTAGCAAGGGTATCCTAAAATCATTTTGTCAGGATGGGCAGATGGGCTTGGTGGTGGTGGTGCTGAGCCAAGAGGGGTTTCAAACAGCCCCTTTGAGATCTGACGGAGGAATCATCTTCTGGGCATCCTCTCTGCCTTGTCCCAGCTGGCATGACCAAGGCTGGTCTCAGAGGCAACAACTCTAGGGCACAAACAGAGTGTTCATTCACATTGTAGCTGGGAGATATGGTTGGTGGTTGTTAAAGAGTGCCCTCAAGTCATTTTTTACTTGAAGCGACCCGAAGACAAACCTCTGCAATACTGTATTTGTTTGGGTGTGTGTGTGTGGTTCCATTGTCTTCCTTGGAGGCTGAGAGAGTGTGACTTGCTATAAGTTCTCCAGTGGGTTTCCATGCTCAACTAGGGATTTGAAACTTAGCCTTGCAGTTTGAGTGTTAGATGTGGTGTTTATAATAACTTGTAATACAACAGTGTGTAGTCATGCAACACTTATACAGTAATATAACATACAGTAATATTTCAATGATTGAGAACCAATGTGGTGTTGTGGTTTGAATGTTCAACTATGAGTCTGGAGGCTAGGGTTCGATTCCCAGCTCAGCCATGAAACCCACCTTAGGCATGCCATATGCTCTCAGCCTCAGGGGAAGGGAGTGGCAAACCTCTTCTGAACAAACCTTGCCAACAAAACCCCATGGCAGGGTTGCCTTGGGGTCGCTATAAGCTGGAAACAACTTGAAGGCACACAACACAAACACATACAAAGGCTAGGATGTCATCCAAAACAAAACCATTCAAGAGGAGGAAAGAAGGTCTGTTCATCCAAGGCAAAATAGGTCCAATGTGCTTCTTTTGTACAGAAAAGTGACTCTGTAGTGGCATCCATCCCACAAGGCTGCCTTTGCCGTTCCTGGTTTGCTAAATGTCCCCAGAAGGGAGCAGGTACTTTGGGACAAAGTAGGAGCACTGCCTCCACAAACAAGAAGTTTGTGATCCACTGCTTGTTCAGGGTCAGCAAATGAGGAACTCCAGCATTAAGATACCACTGGCAGGCTTCACTTTTCCTGGTTAGTATTCCCACTTCTCAGAGGAGGGAACAACAGGTTGCTTGTTTTTATATTGACATATGAAGTGGAAATTCACGGCTGAAAATGCTGCGTGAATGGGGAAAAACTCTACACATTTGCAGTTTTGATTAATATGTTCTCTCTAGGAATCTCTATGTCCTCCAGCTCAACTCTGCTGGAAGTTGACCATAGAGTTACACTAGAGGACCCATATGTTCTTAGAGAAACCACTTCTTTCTCTAGGCATTTGTAGGTCCTCCAGCATGATTCTTGATCAACATCTGGCAGATATGGACCACAGAGATGTACTGGAGAACCTGGAGGTTCCTAGAGAGATGTTCTCTTATGTAAAAAGAATAAGGCCTTTTTATGTGTGTTTTTTCCACATTCATGGGGGTCCTTTACCCCTAACCCCAGTGAATGTGGAGGGACTGCTGTATTCCAGTTTTGCCTGTGTTAAGGCTGTCCTAAAGGAACTAGGTCCATCAGATCCTGGAAGCTCAGTGGGATCAGTCTTGGTTAGTACTTGGAAGGGAGACCGCCAGTGAATCCTATGTGCTGGAGGCTACATTTCAGAGGAAGGAACTGGCAAAACCACTTTCAGAGGATTCCTTGCCTAGGAAAACCCTATGAAATTCATGGAGAACTTGAAGGCACAGACACACAGAGACTACACTGCTAGTTAACTTCCTGGGATGAACCCAGAGATCCACTCTCTGCCTTGTTCAGAGTTTTGGAAATAATTATCACATCCCACTTTCATTATCTTTTCCTCCAAATCGAAAAGCCTCAAATATTTTAGCCTTTCTTCACAGGGCAGATCATGTTCAGGGGGTGCAGATAAAGGTGGAGGGAATGAGGATATTGCTCACCAAATAAAAATTCTGTCTCCAGTAATGAACTTTTCCTTAGGTCTTCACATTTCTAGCAGGATCCAGTTAACATTTACAAACAGTGTTTAAGCACCCAAAGAAAAGGAGCCGGCCATGAAAGCCTTCAACTTTGACAAATGCATTCTCTGAAGATGCCAGCCACAGACGCTGGCAAAACATCAGGAACAAACTCTTCTAGAACATGGCCACATAGCCCAAAAAACCCACAAAAAACTATGGATGCCAGCCATGAAAGCCTTTGACTTCACAACCTCTGCACTGTTTAACATTAAAATCAACCTTTTTTAAAAAACCAGACATGAATGCTCAGTCACTCTGGAAGTGTGTGTATGTTGTGGTATTTTTGGCAATTGTTGAGTTCCCCCACTGGGTTAGAAAAACAGCCCCTGGATTTCCTGAAGTTACCCACCCCTAGCTTAGGATTTTTATCACACCAGCCTGCTGTCCCACCACAACTGTGCTAATTTGTGAATGGAAGCATACCGGTTTGGTATCATTTCTTACTCTACTTTTCCCCAAGATCGTGCTTTGGTGACCTATGGCCATGTTATCCATTTTCCGTACTGCCAAAAGCCATCTTTCAGGAGCAAAAGAAGGATAAGTGATTATAGCTGCCAACCGCCTCCTGAAGCTACTTGCTGTGTGAATGTGTGCACAGCAGGCTGCTGTGCACTTTGGGAAGGTGTAGGCTGCCATGTGTGCTGCTTTTCTTCCTCTCTAATACCCAAAACTCGATGTGCTATGTGCACATTCACACAAGAACTCTATGCTTTAGGAGGAAGGGGAGAAGGACAAGAGATCATGGCTGCCACCTGCCTCCTGAAACAGCTGCTATGTGAATGGGAAGGTGCTAGCAGCCGAAATCATTGCTTTGCCCCTCTCCTGAAGTGTAGGGCTGCTGTGTGAATGTGCACACAGCAGCCTGCTTTGGGAAGGTGTTAGCAGCCATGATCGCTGCAAGAAGCAGAGGAGCAGAATCACTCCTGAGAAGTGGAACTGCCACGGAAGGGACCTATTGCAACAAGGCAGTAATGGAACAGCAGCGAGATTGAGAGCCTAGTGATGGCTTTTGCCCGTCAATGAAAAGGTGTATTACAGCAACAAATGGAATGCAACACAGAAGCAGTACGGACTCAATGTTGTGTGATGAGTACCGGCCAAAGATGTTTTTATCCTCTTAAAATTCCACTTTTATAACCTTAGAATGATGCACAGGAGGAAAGCCCCCTGCCCATGTCTGCTTGCTATCAATTCTTTTCTTTCCCCAATAAATAAAAGAGACAGACTCTTGGTAGCCCCTGGTGCCAGCTACATTTTATTGGCTCTTTTGCCTGAAAAAGTCTGCCAAGCTGCCTTTTCCTTCTCCGCAGACCCCATAGCTTCCTATAGCTTCCAGGCTCTTGAGAAAACTGCATTGTGTCACACTGCCAGTGGGTATGATTGTGGAGTTTATCAGACAAGGGAAAGAAAGATGGGCTGTTTCTTCCTTTGCTGGACCCATGAATGCAGTCCTGCTGTTCAGTTCCTTGTGATAGTGTCATTATTCCTACTTGTTACAAACAGGGAAACAGACTGGGAAAGAGAGTGCCCCCTTTTGTTCTCCCACAAGAGGGTTTTCCTCATCTTTGGACACACGGCTGTCCTGTCTCCGCAGTGTGTCTTGAAGGGAGACGTAGGTTGGTCAAGCTTGCACAGTGTAATGATTTTTCTAAGCCCCCTTTTCTGAACCCAGCCTCCACTGGCTCCTTTTTGATCTGCCAGTGTAGTTTTCTTCCAGTGAATTCAAAACCCCTACCTGTTCAATGACAGAAGCACACTGGAAAGCAAATCTTTGATCAATGGGAAGGATTCAAGGTAGTCCCTGGCATTGTTTGTCTGTTCCATCAATGCAACATCCCATGACACCTTCTGCCACCAGAGCAGAATTTTAGTGAGGTGGGAGAAGGCATATGACAGATTTCCCAATCTTCATTGTAAGGACCACATGGAATGCTCCAGAACAAAGCAAACTAATGCTTACCCCTAAGGAATGGCAACAGAGGTACTCAGAGGGCAGAATGTACCTCGCCAGTAGCCACCTATCAAGAATAACGTCCCTGCTTTGCACTTTGGGGACAGGCTTAGGAACACACCTTCTCCTACTCCTGGGATAGAAATGCTCACCAAAGCATCATGGATTTCTCCTCCCTCACCTTAAGGAAGCAGACCTATCAGAAAGGCTGGGACAGAGGTGAAAGGTCAGAAGGAGTCTACAAGCACCTCCCTGATAAGGGGGCACATCCATAGCCCCCTCCGCCAGGGTTCTTTGCCACCTGCCTGCAGTTCCATCTATAATTATTCAACAGTGGATTTCATAAGCAATCTGTGGCTGGAACATCAGTCCCTGATTGGCAAAGAGTTCGTTGGCTTCTGGGGGCCGGTCTTCTTCTCCTTCCAGTGTCTGGGTGGCTTGATCTTGTAGTTGGTCTGGGAAGACCCCAGCCAAGCCTTGGGGGTCCTTGTAGGTGGCAAAGAGGGGCTTGTTGCGGTCAATGACGAACATCTCATGGCCCCTCTCGTCCCGGTACTCTTCCAGCTGGGCAAAGGTGGTGGGTCCATCTGAGTAGTCATTGACATAGAGAATGTTCTCCTCTTTCCTGGCCTTCTTCCGCTTGCGGTGTTTCCGGTAGATCATGATCACCAGGAGGAGGGCAACCAATGCCAACAAGGAAATGGCCACAGCAATGGCAGTCTGGGTGGCCATGCTGAGGGCATTGAAGTCCATGCTCTCCATGTCATAGAGGGGCTCCTGGCTGATGTCCACTGAAGCTGGGTAGCCCCGTGATGTCTGCTGCTGCTGCTGTTGCTGCTGCTGGGAAAGGTTGACCATGAGATGGAAGAACACTCGGGCCGTGCCACCCGGGTTGGAAGCCTCGCACTCGTATTTGCCAGCGTGTGCCACCGTCACATTGTTGAGAAAGAGCATCCCGCTCCCCGTGTCCGACTGCTCAAAACGCTCCCCCACACTGCGCTCGCTCAGCTCAAAGGTTCCTCCTGGCACTCGGGCACTGCTGGCTTTAGAGCCTCCTGCTCGCCAATGTGCCAGCTTGCGCCACGTCACCAGTGGCTGTGGGTAGCCTGATGCCTGGCAAGAGACCCGCAAATCATCTCCCAGTCTGGCCATCACCTCGAGAGGCTCCACTTGCACTACTGGTGGGATACAGATCAGGCTGTTGCCGGAGACATCCATCAGGCTCTGGTAGACCAAGCGTGGGGGCTCTGAGCACACAATCTTCTTATCTAGTGGACCCAAGAGCCGCTGACCTTCCTCTTTGATCCAGGAGCTAAGCCAGTGGAGAGAGCAGTCACATCGCCAGGGGTTTTCTGCCAGGAGAAAACAGAGCATTGCTGTTACTTAGGATTCTTGCACCCAAATCTGAAGACAATTACTGCCCCCAACTCCCATTTCTATCACTTAAGAATCTTGCCCCAACTTCTATGTCAATGGTTCTCATAGAATCATAGAGCTGGAAGGGACCACAAGGGCCATCCAGTCCAACCCCATTCTGCCATGCAAGGATACACTATCAAAGCACTCCTGACAGATGGCCATCCTGCTTCTGTCTAAAAACCTCCAAAGAAGGAGACGCCACCACCCTCCAAGGCAGCATATACCCCTGTCGAACAGCTCTTGCTGTCAAGTTCTTCCTAATATTAAGGTGGAATCTGTTTTCCTACAGTTTGATTCCATTGCCCCATTTCCTAGTCTCTGGAGCAGCAGAAAACAAGCTTGCTTCATCCTCAATTTGACATTATTTCACATATTGAAATATGGCTATCATGTCATCTCTTAATTGTCTCTTCTCCAGGCTAAATCTACCCAACTCCCCAAGCTGCTTCTCATAGGGCATGGTCATTTCCAGATCTTTTATCATTTTGGTTGCCCTCCTCTGGACATGTCACTAACCCTGATCCTCCAGATGCTTGGGACTGTGACTCTCAGAATGCTTCAGCATTGGCCATACTGGCTGGGACTTCAGGGATCTGAAGTCCTAAACACCTGGAGGGCCAGATATTGGTGTACTCTCCTTCGTTGGAGGTGTTTAAACCAAGGTTGGATGAGCAGCTTTCATGACTGAACAGTGGCAATTTCTGCAATCCCAGTAAATGAAGTGGTACACTGAAGGCCATAACAAATAGCTGCACAGCTTTCAAGAATGGATTAGTGTATGTGCAACTCTCTTTCGTGGATTTTGGATTTTGCTTTATTTTGCTCTGTGACCAGTACTGTATCTGAAGAAGCAGGCTTATATCTATGAAAGCTCATGCTAAAATAAAGTGGGGGGGAAAACAGTATGTAGAGAGATTTTTTAACAGCTTTGAGACTAATGAAAGAATAGTTGGCAGCATGAGCTTTTGTAGACTTAAGTCTACTTCCTTAGATGCCAAATGCATCTGAAGTAGATTTAAATCTAAGAAAGCTCATACTGCCAACTTCTTTCTTTAGTTACATACTATTCTACAGACTAACACAGCCGTATCTTTGAATTCTACTACCATGGAAAAAAACGGTCTCATATGTAGTTCTGGATTCCTTTTCCTTTCTTTCTTTTATGTTCCCTCCCTCCCTCCCTTCTTCACCCATAAGGACCTGTTACCCCAATGCCAGTGTAACTCACAATTAATATACAATTAATATTTATTACATGTTATTAAATCATTTATTGGTTCAGCAGCTGAGAGGGTTTGGACTGAGTCAGGAGGTGCGCTCCTGGCCAGCAGGTGGTGCTAAGGGGCTGTCTGTGGTGCTGGCCTCCCTCACCTGTCAGGCGCAGCACCTGGAGGCTGATGAGGGGCTGCAGAGCCATGCGGCTGATGGTGCGGAGGTTGTTCTTGCTCAGGTCTAGCAGCGCCAGCGAAGTCAGCCCAGCCAGGGCCTGGTCTTCCAGAGTCTCTATGCTGTTCTCTTGCAAGTGGAGTTCTTGCAGCCTCTGCAAAAGGAGAACCGGGCCACAAGGTTACTTACTCTTGTTAACAGCACTGGGGGCGTTTCAATGTCTTATTCTTTATTTTTACTACTGCTGCTTCGTCTCTCCACCGGATTCTTTTGCCTGATCCAATATTGCTTTAAGCCAGTGGTTCTCAACTTTCCTAATGCCGCAACCCTTTAATACAGTTCTTCATGATGTGGTGACCCCCAATCATGAAATTGTGGTGTCTCGGTTCCTAAGACCATTGGAAATATGTGTTTTCCAATGCTCTTAAGCAACCCCTGTGAAAGGGGTCGCTACCCACAGGTTGAGAACTGCTGCTTTAAGTTGTTATGCAGTGGTGTCATTAGGAGGGTGCGGAGGACACAAACAGCATCAGGTGATACCATCAGAAGGGGTGACACTGGACAGCGGCAAAATGTCCCAAGGTCCCTCCCCTGGAAATAAAGGGGGAATTCTTCTTGGCATGTTGCTCCTCCCTTTTTTGGAGAGCCAGCATGAAGTAGTGGTTTCAGTGTTGGGCTACGACTCTGGAGACCAAGATTTGATTTCCGGCTCAGCCATGAAACTCACTGTGTGACCTTTGACAAGTCACTTGCTCTCAGTTTCATGGGAAGGCAATGGCAAACCTCTGAATAAATCTTACCAAGACAGGTTAACCTTAGGGTTGCCATAGTTTTAAGAAGTTTTAATATTATGGTTTGCCATGATTGCTATGAGGGCTAGCATGATGTAGTGGTTTGAGCAATAGACTAGGGTACGGGGAGACCAGGGTTCGAATCCCGACTTGACCATGGAAACTCACTGGGTGACCTTGGGCAAGTCACATTCTATCATCTTCAGAGAATGGCAATGGCAAACCACTTCTGAAGAAACTTGCCAAGACAAATCCATGAAAACCCCTTAGGGTCACCATCACCATTGGTCAGAAATGACTTGAAGGCACACAACAATGACAACAACATGACTAATGCAATGGCGGTAACAATGTCCCCCAGCCCTCAACCTTGTCCCCTGCGGGTCCCACCTCCAGATCACAGAAGGTGAAGTCAGGCAGCCGGGTGATCTGGTTGCCAGCCAGGTAGAGAACGCGCAGATGCTCCAAGCCCTTGAAGATGCTGCTGTTGATGAGGTGGATCCGGTTGCCATTCAGTGCCAGTTCCAGCAGCCGGTTCTGGTTGCGGAAGGCGCCGGGCTCCAGTGCTGAGATCGTGTTGTTCTGCATGTAGAGGTATTGCAGGCCAGAAAGTGAGGCCAGGTCTTGCTGGTGGATTTGTGTGATGCTGTTGTCTTGGAGGAAAACTGTCTGCAGGACCAGGGAGAGAGAGATATGTAAAAGAGACAAACATGATCAGTCAGAGGAATCCAGAGCCAGGAATGCAACATCTGGATGGTCATGTCTAAGTGGCATTGCACTGATATAATGGTGTAGTGGAGACACACTCTTGATCAGCCCTAGCCTGCCTTATGAATGCTGGTTTCATGGGTTGCATTTGCAGAAGACCGGCGAGGAGATTTTAGTAATAGTAATCCTCCATCCATTTGTGTTGTGTGCCTTCAAATTCCTTCTGACTTATGGAGAGATCCTAAAGCAAACATATTACGGGGCTTTCTTGGCATGTTTTTTTTAATAAGGGCTTTGCCATTGCTATCCAACTTGGAGGCACACAGCAACAAATAAACCCATCTTTACTTTTATTCCCCCACTCCACCAATAATTTAGCTATGATTTGCACTTTCATTGACTTAGTATTACTTCACTGTATCCCTGAACCTAAACTGAGCGTAACTGGATTGGGCTTTCCAGATCATTCCAGCATGGGACACTGAAAGGGAACTTGAGAAAAGAGATTTCTACTTCCAAGCATTCAGATCAGTAAGGTTGTTGGCGAGGGGGATGCCAACTAACAGTGCAGTCTGGGGACAAACCAACCCAAATGCAGCCAAACAATATTGCATCAGATTAGCAGAGCGCAAAAACCAAAGAACACCCAGCTATTGGTATTGGCAACAGACTGACCCACTTTTCATACTCAAAAGAAAACTCACAGATGTAGTTGTTCATCCAGAGTTCTGGAGGTTTTGGATGGTATGCTGTGTAGAATATCATACAATATATACACACTCTGACTTCTCTTGATCAGCTTCCGTCTGCTCCAACCAACTCTCCAACTACTCCAGACTAACCCACACTGACCATTCTCCTGGTCCACTTATATAGGAGGGTGGTTCTGAGTCATCACTCTGTGCCACACAGTATGGTGCAAGCTTGATGCAACTTTGCCTCATGCCATGTGCCCATATGACTCATGGCTGTCTGTGATTGTCACACAGATTACATGTCACTTATCAATCAAATGATTTCTTCTTTTGTTTCAAGCATAATTACTCCAACAAAGAGTTGCCTGGAATTGGGAGCTAACATACCCTTGATTTGTTTCAGTTTGATAGGGATGCTCCCAATTAATCTTCTGTCCTCCCACTTTTTAGCTGCTTTTAGAATGCCCCAGGTTATCTCTCCTTCTCCCACTTTCTCCCTTCGGCCTCAACCTGCTTCAGTTGCTGCAAACTGGGTTCAATGTGCAAAAGGAGTACTCATTGGAGGGAGAGGAGGTGGAATCTAGCTCTTCCCAGTTGGCTCAGGCAGAAGTAAACTGCTGCAGCCTCTCCTAGGTTATCTGCCCTTCCTCATTAATAACTTGTGCTATCCTAAGCACACTCTGAGGTTGCTTGGCCACACATGCCCTAATTTGCAGCCAGGAAATGTTAGAGGGTATGAGCTACCTGATCTTTCTGTCTGACACATACCTGGGTGGAAGGATGGATGCTGCCAGGGATCTCCTTGAGGCCCAAAGAGCCACACTCCACAGTCATGCTGTAGCAGCGGCAGGTGGAAGGACAGATCTGAGCCTGGACTGCCATGAGCCCCAGAAGGAAGAGGGAGACAAGAGAGGCCTCCACCGGGGCCATCCTAGACCTGCTGCTGGTGAGAGAGAGGAGAAGCAAAATTCAGTTAACACAAATTTTATATCATTTATATGTTGTTGTGTGCTTCCAAGTCATTTCCAACTTCTGGTGATCCTATTATAGGGTTTTCTTGGCAAGACTTGTTCAGAGGGGGTTTGCCATTACCATCCTCTGAGGTTGAGAGAATGTGACTTGCCCAAGGTCACCCAATGGGTTTCAAGGCCAAGCTGGGAACTGAACTCTGGTCTCCAAAATATTCTACTCTCTCTCTCTCTCTCTCTCTCTGTTGTGTATTTTCAAGTTGTTTCCGATTTATAGCAACCTTACGGAGAACCTGTCATGGGGTTTACTTGGCAAGATTTGTTCAGAAGAGGTTTGCCATTGTCTTCCCTGAGGCTGAGAGTATGTGACTTGTCCAAGGTGCACCTGGTGGGAATCATGGGCAAGCTGGGATCCACTACACCATGCTGAGTCTCATATTTAATTTACATCCAGTCTCTTTATTTGATTAATTTAATTTATGTTGTTGTTGTTATCCATCCCATCAACTTCAAATGTATGGTGACCCTCAAGAATGAGAGAACCCTAAGTCACCCTATCATCAGCCATACTGCTAAGGCCTTGCAAGCTCAGGGCAGCCATGCCAATTTATAATAATAATAATAATAATAATAATAATAATAATAATAATAATAAATATGTATTTATATCCCGCCTCTTCCGATTTAGGATCGAGGCAGGTAACAGCAAAGTAAATACAATATACAACAATAAAAACAACAAGCCCCACAGAACCCTGACCCAACCCTCCCTCCCAACTATAAAATTAAACAGTAACAAAAGTTTAAAAAGTATATAACGACACATCAAAGTTAAAAACAAATCACAAATAAGACAAATAATAAAAGGGGGATTCAACTGGTTCTGGACATTATCAATCGGGGAAGGCATGCCGGAAGAGAAAGGTTTTTGTCGCCTTTTTAAAAACCTCGAGTGAGGATAATTGGTGAATCTCTTCTGGAGGTCATTCCAAGTTTTTGGAGCGGTGACAGAGAAGGACCTCTGGGAATTTCACCACCAGTCTGGTCTTTCTGGATTGTAAGAGGTTTTTCCCGGAGGATTGGAGCGTATGAGAGGATTGTATGGGAGGAGGCGTTCCTTCAAGTAGACTGGACCCAGGCCATGTAGTTCCTCTCTAAACTACAAATCTCAGGATTCCACAGGATGCAGATCAACAACAGGTTTATATACCAAACTCTTAGCTGATGTTTTTCACGCCCACTTTGCAAATCCACAGGACCGTCATTTATACGTAGCCACTGCAACTGAAGTACTGGACTAAACTCCTTCTTAAAACCAACTCATAGTTCTTTCAAAACCCATTATAAAACAAGCAGACAGCTTCCATGCAGCACCGAGAATCATTTTTCACCCCTCACAGGCTGAGGGAAATAGAGCCTGAAAGCCGGGGTGGTGGGGGTGGATGACCTGAAGGGAGAGAAGCAGGGATGAGTGTGCCTGCAGGGACACAAAAGCTGGGATCCTGTTGGCGCTCTATACATTTGCCAGGGTCACTCAGCAGTGATATGGAGGGAAGGAAGATGACAGCTCACTGAGATCCTACATTGCCAGGGTAGTGTAAAAATTTTGTAGGTGGAACCATTACATTGCCCCACTTGCCCACTTCCAGGACTCATGATTTTACTGCAATAGCATCCCTGAATGATGGCCTAAATGCCATCAAGGCACCAGATCCCATCGGATCTTTGAGGTTAAGCAGGGTAAGCCCTGGTTAGGACTTGGATAGAAGACTGCTGATGACTCTCAGGTGTTGCAGGCTACCTTTCAGAGGAAGGAATTGGCAAAAGCACCTCTCAAGATTCCTTGCGTAAGAGCTTTATGCAATTCATGGGGTTGACATAACTTGACAGGAGATTTGAAAGCACTCACACACATGGATAGCAGAGGTGGGAAGGAAGTGAAAATGTGTCTGGTTATGGCACAAGAATAGCATTTATGGTCTCAGCAGATAAAATTAGAGAATCATAGAGTTGGAAGAGACCCCAAGGGCTGTCTGGTCCAATCCTCTCCATGCAGGAACTCACAATCAAAGCATCCCCAACAGATGACCATCCAGCCTCTGTTTAAAGACCTCCAAAGAAAGGGACTCTACCACTCCCCAAGGGAGTGTGTTCCACTGTCAAACAGCTCTTACTGTCAGGAAGTTCCTCTGAATGTTTAGGTACAATTTATTTTCCCATAGTTCTGTGTTCATTGTTCTGGGTCCTATTCTCTGGAGCAGCAGAAAACAAGCTTACTCCATCCTCAATATGACATTCCTTCAAATATTTAAACAGGGCTATCATGTCATCTTTTTTCCAGGCTAAACATACCCAGTTCCCTAAGAGCCTTTACATACCAGCCTGAAAGGCTGGCATGGGAGCAAAGTCGGGGCGTAGCGTCCTCACAATACACGCCCGACTCCACTCTCCTAGGGCACCCTGACGCCACATGCTGCTCTAGAAAGAACTAGACAAATCAAAGATATAATGCTGAATGCTAAGGTAAGGATTGTCCAGACCATCGTATTTCCCATCATTGTGTATGGATGAGAGAGCTGGAAAGTTGACTAGGGCCTGAAACAGATGGGCTGAAAAAACTACAGTGGGACCAGAAAGAGAATCAACTCATTTGAGATGTGGTGCTGGAGAAGAGTGCTGAGGATACTGTGGATGGCCAAAAAGACAAACAAATGGGTCCTTGAACAGATCAAACCTGAACTCTCCCTAGAAGCCTGGATGATGAAACTGAGGACGTACTTTGGCCGTAACATGAGGAAGCATGAATCATTAGAGAAGACAATGATGCTGAGAAAAGAGGAGGGCAGCACAAAAAGAGGAGGACGACACACCAGATGGTTAGACCTGATCTGGGAGGCTATGAGCCTGAGCTCATGTTGAGGGCTGGGAATCTTGGAGACATCTCACCCATGGGGTCAGCATGAGTTGAGGTCTATCTAAGGGCAGTTAATAACAACAACAACAAAAAAGTGGATGGCCACTTCAGGAATGCATTTGTTGTGTATTCCTGCATGGCAGGGCTTTGACTATATGGCTGTTGCAGCCCCTTTCCTCTCTAAGATTTTATGGGGATGAAAGGCATATGAAATCATACAATGGACATAAATTTGAATAAGTCACATTGGCCAATATCTGCCAGCTCTGAGCAGCCTATTTCTCCAATGTCTTCCTTCCGTCGAGGCCACTGCACTATGGCCCTCTTCCTCCTCACAGTTTTTCTTCACTCCAGGCTGCTGGATCCCTTAGATGCTGTCATTTCCCCTCTGGAATAACAGCCATGAGAGCCACTGGATTCAACCATTGGCTGTTACCACGGTACTGGGCCCATAGCAACCAGCATCTAAAAATATAGATACCCATGGGTGCTGCTGGATCTTCACCTCCTGGGGAAGCCTCCAGCAGAGCAGGATTCAGAAGGAAACCAGAGAAGGGGTTGCCAAAATACAATGCACTCACCTTGCTTCCCTGGCATCGGAGATCTGGGCGGTTATGCAACTGGCACGGCTTCCCTACTGCCCCCCGAAGAGGGGATGGACAGTTCAGTAGCTCCTAAACCTATTAGAGGCTTTGTCCATTGTCGGGAACAATCAGGGCAAAGCCCCATAATGCTAGAGGCATCCCGATGGGTGATTAGAGCAGGGAAGCAGTCTACCCCTGGGTGGATTGGGATGCTCTCTCTAGAAGTCACTCCCACTCAGAGACAGAGAAAGAAAGCCAGTGGGTTGGAAACATGAGTAGGATGAGTTTGGACGAAAGTTATCAATGCTGAAAGAATACATCATTTTGGGAAGCAAAGATTTTCAATTGGTTTCCCTATGGGTTTTTTTGCATAACTGGGGAAGATCTCCCCCATTAAATTTAGTAGCTTATTTGAACTGGAGGCTTCACTAGCCAGCGGTTTAAAGAGTGGCTAAGATCCTATTTGACTTGACGTATTTATGTACTGTAGAGGTAAGGGAGCTGATGGCTGCCAGCCAGACACTGACATGGAATTTTACCACCATTGTAAAAGTAGGAAAATAGTGCCTTTGGTGATACCTATCGCACGATGCTATCTTTGTCTCATTGCTGCCTTATCTTCAAAGCATGGTTAGAGCATGCCTTGTCACTGATGGAGAAAACCTGTCAATAAGTTTTCAATTGCATGGGTATAACATTAGTCCTCAGGTATAGTAAATTATTCCTGTGGCAATTCCTGGATTGCATAGTCATGTGGTGTCAGTATCTCTTCCTTTCCCCTCCCTCACTATTCCAGAACATTTTTGTTAAATTGCATTAGCACAATTCTGGAATTGCATCAACACACACATACACACACACAAATGAAAGGCACACTGAGTAGGGCATAGCATGAGGGTGGAAGCGAGAGCATGGAACCAGCAACAGCCTGGTCATGCTGTTGAAGAGATGTGTGATAGGGAGTGCTCCCCAAAAGGTATGTATATATTTTCTTTCATTAATACAATTGCAGTGTGAATGTGGGTCGTGTGATAAGGCCCATGGTGGGAGATTTCCTGGTGCCCTCCATGACCACAGTGGCTGCCTGCGTCGTGGGGGCAGAGCTATGTGTGGGCATTGTCCAGCCTGTACAAAATGGGAAAAAAACCCTGCTCCACAAGGAAGATACTGGATATCGCCCTGTGCAGCACTGGGAAGAGTGGTTAAGCCAAAAGGATTCTAGACATCAGGGCTGTACAGAAGGGTGTCGGGACACTGTCCCTTTTCGTCATGGATTGGGGCCACAGCAACCACACACTGTGGTCTCCGCAGGGAGCAAAAAGAAGCCACAAAAGGGGGCTTCTTTTTAGCTCCCTGGAAGGGTGACGTAGCCGCAATGAGGCGGCATGATGGTGCCCCTTCTGCGCTGCGCCCCTTCTGTGCTGCACTGGAGTCATGCTATGATGCCGCACGCCATCTAGAAGGATATGTGGCATCATGGAGTGATGGGGCAGAGTCACGGTGTCCAACATTGTGGACACAGCACTGTGGCTCTGCAGATAGGTCAGCATAAAGTGCCAGTCCGTATTGGACCAAAGTCTCTAACTCTGTCCCCTCCTCTCTGCCAATTCCAGGGATCACCTGTAATAATATTTTAGTGCTCCAGTTGGCTGAACCTCCAACTCAACAGACTTAACATACTCAACACCAGGAGGCATAAAGTTTGCTAAAGTTCATAGAAAGCTGCAGTTGGAAGAGACCCCAAGGGCAATCCAGTCTAACCCCCTTCTGCCTTGCAGGAGGTCACCATCAAAGCACTCCTGACAGATGGCCATTCAGCCTCGGTTTAAAAATCTCCCAAGAAGGAGGTTATACAACTCTTCAAGAAAGCAGCATATTCCACTGTTGAACAGTTCTTACTGTCAGAAAGTTCTTCCTAATGTTTACATGGATTCTCTTTTCCTATAGTTTGAATCCAATGCTCTTTCTAGTCTTTGTAGCAGAAGAAACCAAGCTTGCTCCATCCTCAATCCCTTCAAATATTTAAACATGACTATCATCTTACCCCTCAACCTTCTCTTCTCCAGGCTAAACATACCTAGCTCCCTAAGCCACTCCTGATAGGGGTATGGTTTCCAGACCTATCACCATTTTGGTTGCCCTCCTCTGGGCATACTCCAGCTTGTCAATATTGTTGGAATAGATTCCATTCTGCATGTTGCAAACTGGGGTTGTTTCAGAAATTTGCCTCCTCACTTCCAACTACTGGCCAAAGCTTTGCGCTCATGCAATCTCCTGCTACACAAGCCATTATCCCTGTTTTGAAGTCACAGGAGTTGTTTAGTATTCATGCACAGATGCTCCAGAAAACACACATTATGTTTTGATGGTGCATTTTTGCATTAATGTTCCACACTGCAGTGTTCTGTCGGCATCCATTCTCTACATCCCTTTTATCTTTCAGTCCCGTTTTGCTGACCTCCCCCCCCCCCCCCGCCCCCGGCTCAATTCATCCTCTGTACCTGTGGCTTTCACAATCCATTTCATGGAGTTGACTTTTATTTAGGTGCCACAGAGCTGACCAAAATAGAAACAGACTGTCTCCAAGTTTCCACAAGCTTCTCAGTGCCTTTTTGATGCAAAGGTTAACACAGACATTCTGCCATGAGCAGACATGTATATATAAAGCTATTTTTTGCAATGGCTTATTTATGGCACTTTTCCAGGAGATGAACAATGAACAGGAGCCTATGGGACTGATTTGAAATCCTTGGAGTGTATTGAAATAGGGCTGTAGCATCATGCTGATAGTCTGTTTTCAGGGCCCTTCCATTTCTATAATTTCACGAGAACTTCAGCAGCAGTTGGAAGAACCAAGGGCTCTTTTGGACTGGCCAAAAGTCTACAGACTAGTGAGAATTGTAACTCTATATTTTGGGATTTTCTCAAATGATGGACCACCTGTCCTGGTCTATTTCTCATGAATTTCTAGCATGAAGTATGACATTTTAAACCCAGGGCAAGGAGTTGGGCTTTTTCCCTGGGATAAACTCCCATGAATCCCTGGTGCTATAGGCTCTATTTCAGAGGAAGTAAGGCCCTATACAGACTGGCAGAAAGTGCTGGCTGGTGGGCGGAGTCCTGACGACACTTGCCCTAACTGTGCTCCCATGGTGCCATTTTGGCATGTGCCAGTCCAGACGCCACACACCATCATGACATACCTCTGGCGCTTCGTTCAAATGATGCAGCTCCAAAGGGGTGCCATAGAATTGCAATGGCATGGCTATGGTGCCCTTTGGAGAGCACAAAAAGGAACTGCTTTTTGCGTCTCCTTTTTGCGCTCTCCAGAGGCTGGGTTGGGGTGCGGCATGAGGTTGCCATGGCCCTGATCCGGCCAGAAAAGGGGCGGCTGCATGCTCTTAGGGGCAATCTGTATAGCCCCTAATTGGCAAAACCACCTCTGAGTATTCTCCCCCATCACCACACTTATTATTCCTGGAAATATCTTTTCCTCTTTAGAACTAGAACCAGACTAGAACATGAACCAATGAATTCAAACTAGAGGAAAAGCAATTACACCTAAATGTTAGGAAGAATCTTTTCATTGTCAGAGCAGTTCGACAGTGGAACAGATTGCCTCGGAGGGTGGTGGACTCTCCTTCTTTGGAAGAGGTTGGACGTGCATTTTTCAGGGGTGCCTTAGTTTTGTATCCCTGCATGGCAGGAGGTTGGATTAGATGGCCCACGTGGTCCCTTTCAGCTCTCTGATTCTCCTCTTGACCAAGTCCTTTCTTACACTCTGCTCTTTATGGAAGTATCACCATTCACATTCTACAGTTCCAGAGCTTGGAAAAAGTTATTTCTAACTGGAGAAGTATATTCCCATTTGCTAGATTTGGTGTTTGCTATCTGAATGAAGGAATAGAGGGCATGCTTATCAAATCTGCAGATGACACCAAATTAGGAGGAAAAGCTAATTCCCCAGAGGAGAGGATCAAAATTCAAAACAACCTTAATAGATTAGAAAGTTGGGGCAAAGCTAACAAAATGAAATTCAACAAGGAGAAATGGACTTTCTGCACTTAGGCAGAAAAAATGTAGCACATAGATATAAGATGGGAGGCACCTGGCTTGACAACAGGACTAAGAGACCTAGTAGACCACAGGTTAAACGAGAGCCTACAGTGTGATGCAGCAGCAAAAAAGCCAATGTAATTTTAAGCTACATCAATAGAAGTCTAGATCAAGGGAAGTAGTAGTGCCGCTCTATTCTCCTTTGGTCAGGCCTCACCTGGAATACTGTGTTCAGTGTCCAATTCAAAAAGGATGTTGACAAGTTGGAGCGTGTCCAGAGGAAAGCAACCAAAATGGTGAAGGGTCTGGAAACCATGCCCTATGAGGAGCGACTTAGGGAGCTGGGGATGTATAGCCTGGAGAAGAGACAGTTAAGAGATGACATGACTGCCCTGTTACAGGGAAAGAAATTCCACCTAAATATTAGGAAGAACTTCCTGATGGTAAGAGCTGTTGGACAGTGGAATATGCTCCCTTGTAGTATGTGGAGTCTCTTTTTAAGCAGAGGCTGGATAGTCATCTGCCAGGAATGCTTGGATTATGTTGAGGTGGAAACTCTTTTACTGTAGTTTGAATCCATTGCTCTGGGTCTTATTCTCTGGAGCAGCAGAAAACAAGCTTGCTCCATCTTCAATATAACACCCCTTCAAATATTTAAAAGGCCTGTCATATCACTTTGTAACCTTCTGTTCTCCAGGCTAAATATACACTGCTCCCTAAGTCACTCCTCATAGGACTTGGTGGTTTCCAGACCTTTTACCATTTCTAAATTCGCTTTGCGCACAAACATTAAAGGTACAAAGGCCCTCTCCAGTTTTCAGTCCAGCGACCCTAACTGGGTCTGTTATATAATCCAGCCTCTTGTCTCCCAGCCATGGCCATGACAAATACCTCCAGGGACCCCATCAGCAGGACTGGGAGGCAACGACTTTCTCCTGCTTTTGTCCCTGAGAGACTGGCATTGAGCATCATGTTGTCTCTGATGCTGGAGCAAACCCACAGGCTTTGGGACTAGTAGCCACTGAGTCTGCTTCACTGCCCAGGCCTTGGCCATTGGAGGCCATGATGACTCTGCTGCAGACCCAAAGGGTTGCTTCTGTGGCGTTCCGGCGTTTGGCGTCTTGCTCATTTAATTGCCTCCCAGTCTCTTTAATGCATAATAAATAACGAGCAAGCGAGGCCTTATTAAACTTTCATCAGGAGCCCAAAGCAGCCGCAGGAGATGGAGGCGAAAGGGGAGGGAGCTGCTTTCCATCTGCTCGCTCAAGGAGGCCAGGCATTGCCCGCACGGGCAAATTAGCCGAGCGTGGCGCTCCTCTCATTTCATGCCATATTAATCAGACACTGCCCTGTGAGAAACCTTCATTAGGAAGCCAGGCAGTGCCAGGGAAAAGGCAGGGATGCTCTGATGAGAGCCCTTTTTGCAAATCAGGCTACTGGATGTCTGGGTTGGCAATTAGGATTTGGCTTTGGAGCTTGAGCTAATGATTGAGCCAGAGGGTCAAACTGTCATTTGGCAAGCCAGAGAGGTCGTTTGGTAAATGGGTTCGTTATTAAAGTTCAAAAGGCCTTGAAAAGGATAGAAGGTAAATACGAAGACAACTATTCTCTGGGTGCCACCAAAAGTCCACACCACATCCATATTGTAACAATAACAGGTGTAGCTGTCATTGAAGTTTATCGCATCAGTGCCTGAAACGTTTCTATTCTGTTCCCAAAACGTTTCAAGAGGTAACGTTATGGGAACAGATATTATCGCATTCCAAAATGTAAAACGTTCCGAGAACGTTACAGGAATACAATTTACCGCATTTGTCCTTATAGGAAGCGTGATAAGTATAAGAACGTTTCAATATTTGCGCATGCGTATTTGTAACAGTGTATTCTTGTTCATGAGTACCACATACACAGAACAAAAGGCTTTTACAGGGAGATATTTGTGCAAACACAACCTAATCTTTTTATATACAAGATACATATAGACACACACACACACACACATATAGTCAGCAATCTATATATACAAAAATTGATGTGTGTGTGTGTGTGTGTGTGTATATATATATAATATGCATATATATTATATGTATATATTGTGTGTAATATATTTATATTATATATAAAATATATTTTGTATATATTACATATTTAAAATATGTATATTGTATATATATTGTATGTATACTTTTACACACACACACACACACACACACACACACACATATATATAAATGTTATACATATACATAAACATAGGGTTGCCATCCCTAGGGACCTCCAAAACGGGAAAAATGTAGGACAAGGTTTTAAAATGTAGGACTTTAAAAAAATTTCCTGGCCAGGAAATTTTAAAAAAAGGTCCTACATTTTTAAACCTTGTCCAAGGCCTCGCTGGGGCCTGGAAGACAGCCTCTCTCAAGCCCCAGCCAGGCTTTGGAGGACTCTGCGATCACGGAGCCCCATCCAGGGCCAGGCTAGGGCTTGGGAAACAGAATGCAGGGAGGGAAGTCCTTTCAGCCAATCACAACAAGGCAGAACATGGGAACAGAAGTAAGAACGGATTACATTACCGCTATGACATTTCTTGGACCGTTTTAAAAACGTTTCCACAAGCTTGGATCACTTTCTCATCTGTTCCCTCCGAGGAACACATATGGAACGCTTTGAGGGGTATGTAGAACGCGATGGGAACCCGATGGGGACAGAAACGTGCGGTAAAGTTGAAAATGTTCCATTCCAATTGGGTTCCAAAAATGTTCTCGGAACGCGATGCGATAAACTCCATTGTCTTCACAAATTAAAGGCTTGCAGAAGAGGTTCTGCTTTGCCTGAAAGCCAGCATTCATGGCCAACATTCATAGGTTTTTTTTGTGTGGGTTTTTCGAGCTTTGTGGCCATGTTCTAGAAGAGTTTATTCTGTGGCTGGCATCTTTCTCTGAATTGGGTACGATGTGAGGTTTTTCCAGAATTGTTTTTAAAATTAATTTTAAAAAATATTTAAAACTGACTGGGAAGTAGGTAGGAAGTAGGCATGCCTGAAGAGATCATTCTTTAATACTTTTTAAAATCCAGACAGCATGTTTAGCTGTCAAATCTCTCCCGGAAGTTCATTCCACAGTCTAGGGGCAGCTGACGAAAAGGTTGTGAAGTCAAAGGCTTTCATGGCCGGCATCCATAGTTTTTTTTGCAGGTTTTTAGGGCTTTGTGGCCATGTTCTAATGGATCTCTAATTAAACGGACACAAATCCACTTTGCATTTCCTCCCCACCCTTGCCATTTAACAACAGAACAATACACAGATTGACATGGAACTCACTTCTCCCAACCTAGAGTAACACAGTCTCTCTCTCTCTCTCTCTCTCTCTCTCTCTCTCTCTCTCTACACACACACACACACACACACACATCCCTTTCATGCCAGCATTCTTTGAAGATGCCAGCCACAGATGCTGGTGAAATGTTAGAAACAAACTCTTCTAAAACATGGCTTGAACATATTTTTAAAATATATAAATTCCAAATAGCAAACCTTGATTTCTCTATTTTATATAAGGGACACCATTTTGCTATGCTACTGTATTTAATGGGACCTGAGCATTCATGGATTTTGTTATCCACGGGGGATCCTGGAACCAAACCCAGCGGATACCAAGGGCCCACTGTACAGGTAAATTTGTGTATATGATATTGTAATTTAAAGGCATAATTTTAATTTTGCTAGTTGTTTATGTCACAACTATTGCTATTACACTCAGTGACACATGGGAATTATGATTTATGAGTAACATTAGTACAAAAAACCCTAACACATTACTAAGGAGTCTGTATGGTGTGATATGGGAGAAAGCCAATAATGGGCTGACACCATGAGTTACACAATGGGTGATGCCAACCATAGTGATGCCACTGAGTATCCATAGAATCATTCCCCAACACCACATCTTAAATGAGTTGATTTTCTTCCTATCCACTTTCTTCACTGTCCAGCTTTCACAACCATACATAAAAAAGGGAAATACGATAGCATGGACAATCCTAAGTTTGGTATCTTATGATCTTTCAAACCGGCTTTAGGGCGGAATACGGAGTGGAGACAGCCATGGTCGCCTTAATCTATTACCTCCGTCTGGGCACAGACAGGGGAAGTGTGACCCTCTTAGTGCTCTTGGACATCTCAATGGCTTTTGATACCATCGACAATGGTATCCTCCTGGAGCGCCTGAGGGAGTTGGGTATAGGGAGCACTGCACTCCAGTGGCTCCAATCCTACCTCTCGGGCAGATTCCAGATGGTGAGGCTGGGGGACAGTTGCTCTTCTAGGAAAGAGCTAACATCTGGCGTCCCTCAAGGCACCATTCTGTCCCCCATGCTGTTTAACATTTACATGAAAGTGCTGGGAGAGATCATCCGGAGACATGGGGCGCGGGGTTATCAGTACGCTGATGACACCCAAATATGCTTCTCTATGTCCCTGACTTCTACAGTGACTAAGGATGACTTCTCCCCTCTGAATCCCTGCCTTGAGTCAGTAATGGGCTGGATGAGGAAAAACAAACTCAAGCTGAATCCAGAGAAAACGGAGGTACTTGCCATAGGATCCTTAGTTCCGGGGAGGGAAATTTGTCTACCTTTCCTTGATGGTGTCACACTTCCCCTGAAGGAGGAAGTTTGCAGTCTGGGAGTACTTCTGGATCCGTCTCTACGTTTGTCATCTCAAGTGGATGCGACGGCCAGAAGTGCTTGGTACCAATTTCGGTTGATACGCCAACTGTGACCCTACCTCAACTGAAAGGACCTGGAAGCTGTAGTACACACTCTGGAAATCTCTTGTCTCAATTTCTGCAATGCGCTCTACATGGGGCTACCCTTGTATCAAGTTCGGAAGTTCCAATTAGTGCAAAATGCGGCAGCCAGGTTGGTCACTGGATCCTTGAGATTTGACCACATAACACCTATTCTGAAAGATCTACACTGGCTTCCAATTAGCTTCCAGGCACAATACAAGGTGTTGGTTATTACCTTTAAAGCCCTACATGGCTTGGGCCCGAGTTATTTACAGGAATGCATCTCCCTATACAATCTGCCCTGCACTCCTAGAACAAATGGGAAGAAATTGTTAGAGATACCAGGATCTAAATATGTTTCTTCTTCCCAAAAAGCATTCAGTATAGCTGCCCCCAGACTATGGAATGGACTCCCAGAGGAGATCCGTCTTGCTACATCCCTGGAAACTTTCAGGAAGGTGGTTAAGAAGAGCTTTTTCGACGTGTATACCCACCTGACCTTCTATGAATTACAGACTGTTATGTATGGAATGAGATCATCTGATTGTTGATTTTATGTTTTTAACTGTGGTTTTAACTTGTGGTAATAATATTGTAATGTTTTAATTGTAGTTTTTAAACTCTGTTGTGATCCCGCCTCGATCCAATTGGAAGAGGCAGGAAGATATAAATACACTCTATTATTATTATTATTATTATTATTATTATTATTATTATTATTATTATTATTATTATCATCATCATCATCATCATCTTGACCCTTGAGAATCTTGTCTAGTTTCTTCCTAGCTGCCCTTCCAAGCCCTACTCTTCTTCCGATTTCTTGGCTGAAGTCTCCACTCTGATTCTTGATGGAGCCAAGGCATGGGAAATCTTATTGGGGGGGGGGATGCCTTCATTTCGCCTCCACCATCACTACACCCCTGAACACGATCTTCCCTATGAGGAAAGGTTAAAATGTTTGGAGTTTTTCAGTTCCCAGGGTAAAAAATCCAGACACACAAATCGGGGAATGTGATAAAGATTTCTAAAATTACTCATGGGACAGAGAGAATGGATTGCAAGAGGAGTTTTTTCCCCTCTGTCTTCCATCACTCAAAAGACAGCAATCTGATTTCATCCCATGAATCTGATGAGCATTATGGGCTAACCCAGACAAAAATGAAGTATTTCTTTATTCATGCAGCTCTTTCAGCCATGAATTTGGGCTCCATAAATCAGGAGGGAACAAGCCTCCTGTTGTTCCTTCTTCTTCTAAGTAGACAGACTAACCAAGAAAGTACAGGCTTCCTCTGCCATAGAAACTCTGAAATCCTGGTCTGCTGCTCCCCAACAAGACTGGATCTCAAACCACCAACTAAAGAACATACAACCCCAGTTTGTATGGTAGCAACAAGCCAGAATCTGGGGCTTCTGACAATATCTGACATTTTTCTTCTCTTGGCTAGCAATTTTTGAAGGCAGTGGTTGATGAAGGGAACCAGTATATTGTTGTGGTTTGAGTATTGGTATAGGACACTGGGAGACCAGGGTTCGAATCCCTTCTCAGCCATGGAAACACGCTTGGCGACCTTGGGGAAGTCATACTCCCTCAGCTTTAGAGGAAAGTAAGGACAAATTCTAAGAACAAATTCTTCTGAGAAAACCCTGTAATAGGGTCACCATAAGTCAGTGGATGACTTGAAGGAACACGACAGCAAAGTTGAATGAAAGCCATGAAAGCTGATGCTAAAATAAACTGGTTAGATGTAAAGGTGAATTTTACCTTTCCCGGCTAGTTCACCCAGTTTATAAAAGAAGGGGGCAAACAGGGGCAAACAGACTGAAAACTCAGCCCCACTGCCTTTATTCTGGTTTATCAAGCCATGATTCAGGGCCTTCAAATGACATGGGCACAAGGTGTCTCTTCCAATCTGTGATGGCCGATTGTTTAAATGACATCAAAAGATAAATTCCTGGAGCTAAAAGAGAGGAGAATCTTTCAATGGAACATCTGTATTCAGTTGCAGTATACCATGGGGTAAGAGTCACAGAGAAGGAACTTGCCTCCACATGTTCACCTGGGCTCCTCAAGAAGTCTGTCTGGAGTTACAGGATGAAGGTTAGCCATTGGTGTCTGTAATGGCACAGGTTGGACTATCTGACTTTTGGGTTCCCTTGCAACGCTATATGAGTTTTGGAGCTCTAAGATCTTCAGGAGTATCCCTTCTCTCTGTCCCGCTCTACTTTTCAAGGCATTTTGGGTGGGAACAAGGGAGAGGGCCTTCTTGGTGGCTGCTCCCAGACTTTGGACTCCTTCCCTGGAGAGGCCAGGATGGCTCCCTCTTTCCTCTCTTCCAGCAGTGAGAAAAAACATCTCTATCCTGCCACACTTTTAAGAACTCACTGTGGTTGCATCTACACTGTAGAAATAATGTAGTTTGACACTACTTTGACTGCCATAGCACCATCCTACAGAATCCTGGGATTTGTACTTTTGTAAGGGACCAGCACTCTTTCTGGCAGAGGAAAGCTAAAGACCTTGTTAAACTATACACCCCAGGACTTCATAGGATGGAGCTACAGCACTTAAAGTGGTACCAAATTGCATTAGTTTTACAATGTAGCTGCACTCTATGGGGCTCAACAGGCCGCCTCTTTTCACGTTGGATCAGGGCCGTGGCAACCTCATGCCGTGGCCCCGACCTGGCCTTTCGAGGGCGCAAAAAGGAGCTGCAAAAACCAGCTCCATTTTGTGCCCTTGAAAGGGCGCCATAGCCACAGCGGCATGGCTATATGGTGCTCCTTCAGCACTGCATCGTTTGGATGCAGTGCTCGAGGAGTGCCATGATGCTGCGCGCCATGTGGAGTGGCATGTGTCATCATGGCACTCTGGGGCAGAGTCAGGGCTTGTGAAATCTAGACACAATGCCACGACTCTGCCCCCCGGCCGTTCTGTACAGGGCCTATGATTGGTGTTTAATGGGGTGCTGTTTTGTTGGGTTTTCTACCCTGTCTTTTAGGGCTGGAGCAGATGGACAGGAAAAAGCAGCTTGATTCTGAGAGTGAGTGGTAACCCCTCTATCCACATGGCTCCCTCCGAAGGTGGGCTGAACACCCAGAGTTTGCACGATGCAGCATCAAGCTGCATTGCTGGGGTTTACCCCCACTCCCCACCATGCATGTGCACCATTGCATGAACACATCACCTATGACTGCCAATTACATGCCCCCTTTCCCCTGCTTCACCAGATACCTCCCTTTTGGACTGTCTGGTTTGGGTATGTTGTAATTACATCCGTTGCATTATTGGGAATCTGCCATATTTGTCATCTTGTTGCTTCATGGGGTGTGTGACAGGTCGATGGTGCAGCTGGCCATGTGTGTGTCACTGAAACCAACACCACATATGCCGAGCAATGGTGCCAGCGGCTGGTTTCAGAGCACATGCTCCAGACAGCTGCTGCATGCTGCCTTGCTTTCCTGCATTTCTGCACTGATGCCAGGCTGTTTATATTCAATGATGCACATTTTTCACATTTAAGTGAGAATATTAGAGCTTTTATTTTGCTCTGGTTTTTTAGCCCTGATGTCTGGCTTCATTTCGCTTTCCACCTGGTTTCGCCTTGTGCATCATCTAAACAGCTAGGCTTCAAGTCAGTTTGAAGCCGCTTTATATGGACACTGTGGATGACCCTGTAATGAATGTGAAATGCTTTAAACTCTGTTCAATTATTTTTTCAGATGATCTATCTATCTATCTATCTATCTATCTATCTATCTATCTATCTATCTATCTATCTATCTATCTATCTATCTATCTATCTATCTATCT
>NC_056525.1:248214008-248228949 GCF_019175285.1 Sceloporus undulatus
CAAATGCCGATACTGCATCCATAAGGTTGTGAGTTTGATCCCAGGGCTCCAAGGTTGACTCAGTCTTCCATCCTTTTGTAGGTCAGTATAATGAGTCCCCAGCTTGTTGGGGGCAATTGGCTTACAGATTGTAAACTGCTTAGAAGCAGTAGTTCTCAACCTTTGGTCCTCTAGATTTTTCAGACTTCAACTCCCAGAATTCCTGAACAATGAGCATAATGACTGGGACTTCTGGGAATTGAAGTCCAAAACATCTGGAGGCCCAAACTGCTGGTGAGTGTTGAATTCACCGATAAGCAGTATAGAAATGTAAATGCTATCACTACATGCTATCTTTCTTTCTATCTATCTATCTATCTATCTATCTATCTATCTATCTATCCATCTATCCAGATATTTTGGTATGATTTTCATCTGTACTTTTAAGAATTTCTAAACCATCTTTAGTCCCAGTATTGGAAGGGAAGCAGGATAGAAATTAAACATTATAATCATAATCAGGGTGGGGGGGAGGATGAAGAATGATGGTGATGATGATGATGAGGAGGATGAGATGATTCACTGGTTCATTCCTCTAGGCTTTTCTTGCCTTTCTTTCCACATATACTCATTGCTTTAAGGATTTGCCCTTCCTAGATTGTTTGGCAACACTCTTTCTTGTTCATGCCAAACAAGGAGCTCTGCATTTAATTAAAACTGAAAACCTTGATCGCAGCCCAGCACCTTCCACTGAAATCCACCGAAATGGATTGTGCATTTCCTGATAACCTTTGCTGAGTTGCACCCATTTTGTCGTCCGCACTCACAGCAGAGCCATTTTTAAAATTTCAATTTGAAGGGGCAAAGATGGGGAAAGGAAATGTTTTCTTTTCTTTTTTACAGGATTAACAAAAAAATGATGGTGCTCAGAAAACCATAGTAGTCGGGAATTCTAAACTTGTAGAGTTTAAAATTCGGAATGTATGTATTTTCTTCCTAACTTTCGTTTCAGCGCTACCTTGCACCAGAGAACGTTTTAAAAAATCATACTGTATTCGGGGTCAACTTAGACAACAGGACAATTAAATGCAAGTGTCTTATATCTGGATAGCAAACGTGGTGTAATGGTTTGAAATGTTAGAATCTTACAGTTTCAAGGGGCAACAAAGACAAAGGCCATATAGTCTAACCCTCTTCCATGAAGGAATACACAAGTGAAAGAGTCCTGAAAGAGGTTCATCCAACTGCTGTTTACAAACCTCAAAGAAGGAGAAAGTCCACCATCCTCTGAAGCTCTCTATTCCAATCCTGAACAATTCATACAGTAAGCCACTACTATCCTCTGAGGCTGAGAGAGTGTGATTTGGCCAAGGCCACCCAGTAATAAGTCCTAAAGTTTAAGTAAAATCATTTTTCTTATGGTTTGAATCCACTGGTTTGCGTTCTGCTCTTGAGCAGCAGAAATCAAGCTGGCTCCATCATCTTCTGCATGACCTAAATACCTAAAGGCTGCATACACTCTGTAGAAATAATCCAGTTTGACACCAGTTTAATTGCCCTGGCTCCATGTTGTGGAATTCTGGAAACTCTAGTTTTATGAGACATTTAGCCTTCTTTGTCAGAGAGCTCAGGTGCCCCACCAAACTACAGTTTGATCGTTGAGTTCTGTACCTGATGGCTCTCCTGTCAAAACATTACTTTGCAGTTCCACCTGTTCTTTTGGGAGTACCTGAGCCGATGAAGTGCTCTTGCAATTTTGAGAAGAAACTGATTCATGACAGTGCTGCAGAGAACCGTTGGCTCCTAGAAACCATCATCTAAGGATTTGGGGATCCTAGAAAGAGCCAGGTCACAGTCCCATACCAGCATAGGGCACTGCCCATGGATCAAGCACAGCCGATCCTTCCAGGGCTGCTCTTTGCCAGCTGCTGCCCTGTCTGCAACTCCTGGCCAGTCCAGTTGCAATTAAAGTTCATATCCTCTAACTCAAGTGTTTCCAAAACTCTGGTCCTTGTTTGGACTTCAGCTCCCAGAATTCCTGACTGCTAACCAAGCTGGGTAGGGCTTCTGGGAGTTGAAGTCCAAAACACCCGGGAAAGGTAGATCTTGGCATTTGGATCCAATGTCTTCATCAGGGATTGGGAACCATGCAGTCTCCCAAAGGTGGTTGCATTGCAGCTCCCAGTAGCCTTAGCCACCACAAATCAAGTCAGAGAAATGCTAGTGGCTGCAGTCCAAGAATAGAATCACAGAATCACAGAATCGTAGAGTTGGAAGAGACCCCAAGGGCCATCCAGTCCAACCCCATTCTGCCATGCAGGAACTCACAATCAAAGCATCCCTGACAGATAACCATCCAGCCTCTTTTTAAAGACCTCCAAAGAAGGAGACTCCACCATTCTCCGAGGGAGTGTCTTCCACTGTCCCACAGCTCTTACTGAAGAGCCACACAGAAGGGGCTGGTCCTGATCTCAGGGTCTATGGAAATCTGGGAAACCTGGGATATGCAGACACAGAGCTCTCTTGCTAAAAATTGGGTGCATTTCCCTTCCCTAAGATGCAAACTGCAGGCTTCCATAGGATGTTGCCATGCCACTTAAAGTTGAATCACAATGCTATACTTGTGCAGCGTGAAAGGGACCCTGAAACATTATGGTTTGTTCACTTCTTTCATTTATTTATTTTATTTCTATGCCACCTTTCTCCCAAACTTTGTTTGGAATTTTCTTAGTGTCCCACACCTCTGCAATTGAGGCATGTATATGTGTGTGCGTGTGTGTACCGTATATATAATGTGTTTTTAAAATATTGTAATCCGATCTGATCCTCAAAGGATAGGGTGGGGATTAAATGTAAAATTATCAGCCTCTTAATAATAAGGGATTATAATGGATCCTCCTTGGAGATTATAAGGGATCAAGCATGACGTTGGATCATAAAGCTTAAACGGGGTGGGCTAGGCGGACGAGAACTGACCTTGAGGCCCCAAACCTTGTAAATACAAACCATAAGGCAGAGAGGCAGTGCACAGTAAATTGGGCCAGAGAATGGCACAGCAAATGGGCGTTTGGGCATCCATCAAAGGTTGAGTGGGAGGAAAGAACAGTTATTTGATGTTATTAAAAATATACATGGCGGGGGCATGGCATAGTGGTTTGAGTGTTGAACTATGTCTCTGGAGGCCAGGGTTTGATTCCCAGCTTGGCCATGAAACCCACTGGGTGACCTTGGGCATGTCACACACTCTCAGCCTCAAGGGAAGGCAATGGCAAACTTCTTCTGAATAAATCTTGCCAAGAAAGCCCAATGGTTGTGTTGCTTTAGGTTTGCCATAAGTCAGAAAATGAGTCCAAAAATGACCCCTTACTCCCCATTGACTTGACTTGACATTGAGTCCATTGACTTGAAGGCACAATGATATAAGTCAGAAAATGACTTGAAGGCACACAACAACCACAACAACGATGGTTTTTAGAGAATGGAAATCTCCAAAAGACTCCCATTGGAGATTCCCATTCTCCAATAATAATCATCATCATTATTGTTGCTGTTGTGTGCCTTCAAATCATTTTCTGACTTATGATGTTGTGCCTTCAAGTCAATGGAGTCAATGTCAAGTCAAGTCAGTGGGGAATCAGGGGACATTATGTTGTTGTGCCTTCAAGTCGATGGTATATATTGTTCAATTCAGTTTATATTTGGGGACTAAGGGGCAAATCCAAAGAGAGCCAAGCCCTTTGGTTAGTTGCTCCATTTCCTCAGAGGGCATCTGCCGGAAAAGAGTGCCAGGTGCTTAGTTTCCCTCCGCTAGGTTTCTCTGGTCTAGTGTATTTACAGAACTGCAATTAATTCTAAAGCGGCTTATGGGCATGGGAAGGATTTCAAAGTCAGCTGGCTAAGGATTCAGATTAGCCAACAGCAAGAAAGAATGTGTCTGCTGAGGCATTTGGCTGTAGAGCAAAGGTAAGATGGCAGAGGGAATTCATCTCAAGTTAGGATACAAATGCTCCCAAAGATTTAGTGTGTGAAAAAGGTGGTTAAAAGCTCTGGCCCCCCAGATCTGGAATTAGGCAACTAACTGCATCCCTTTGCTGCAAAATTAGGAAGGGAAAGGTGACAGATTTTGGGGCTGTGTGGGGAAGGATACCTACAACCTATTTAAATGGAGATTTGCTAGCCCTGGAGGCTTATAGAAAGGCAATTCATACAATCATAGAGTTGCAAGATACCCCCAAGGGCCATCCAATCCAACCCCCTTCTGCCATGTCAGAAGACACAATCAAAGCACACCTGAAAGACGGTCATCCAGCCTCAGTTTAAAAACCTCCAAAGAAAGAGACTTCACCACTCTCCAAGGCAGCATCTTCCACTGTCAAACAGCTCTTACTCCCAGGAAATTCTTCTGAATGTTGGCGTAGAATCTATTTTTCTGCAGTTTCAATCCACTGCTCCATGTCCTAGTTTCTGGAGTAGCAACAATCAAGCTTGCTCCATCCCTTGATATATTTAAACATGGGTACCATGTCACTCCTTAACCTTATCTCCTCTTAATCATCTTTTCCCCTGGCTAAACACATTGAGCTCCCTAGGTCTCTCTTCATAGGACATGGTTTCCAGATCTGCCACCATTTTGGTTGCCCTCTGGACACCCTCCAGCTTCTCCACATCCTTCTTGAATTGTGGTGCCCAGAATTGGACACAGTATTCCAGGTGAGGTCTGACCAATGCAGAACAGAGTGATACTATTATTTCCTTCGATCTAGACATTAAAGTCCTATTAATGCAGCCTAGAATCAATTGGCTTATTTAGCTGCTGCGTCACAATGTTAACTCGTGTTCATTCATTCTTCTTTTGCCAGAAAAAAAGATGGTTGAAGGGACTGGGACCCTGTTTAGAGCTGAATCTGACTTCAAATTCCTGATGTCCCCTAAAATTTCACATGGAACCAAAACTGACACTCGTCGCTGCTAGAAGGTGACCTTGGCTGGTGGCAAACAGATGAAGCAGGTGGTCTACAGGAGTCCTTGAGCCGATGGGTTCTAGCATCTCCTCACAATAGGCGGTGAGCTCCCTAGAAATAAATTCTACCCACATGACCTTCCCATGGCTCATGTTCAAGATCTCCCTGGCTGGGCCCCTGTTGTGGCAGTGCACAGCCACCTGAAGGGTGAGACAATTGGAAGACGAATCCCCGAGGCTACACCGCGCAGCAGCAAACAAAGAAAATTGAAGCGTGCAGGCATGATGCATCTCTCATGCTAATATCCACTAGAACTGTACAGACAGGTTGCTAACAGGAAAGTTGCCAGCTGAAAGTAAAATTATCTAGCAGGCCTGGCTGTATGCACGTTAGTGCTTTCTACATTTAGCTGTGATGTTAATAAGGTCTCGAAACCTTTCTGTGGTGGAGGCCATGCTCCCCACAGCCCCCCCCCCCAAACAGCCTTGTGGGTCTCATGCCACCCCAGAGTTGCACTTTGCCCAGACAGATTGGCAGTAGCTCTCTCCAGGGTTTCAAAGATGCAACCTGGGGTCTTTGGCATGCAAAGCATGGACCCTGCTATCGAACTGCAGCCCATCTTCTTTTGTTTTTATTGCCCCATTTAACACTACTAGGCTTCAGTGTTGTTCTATCCTTTTGGCTGTTGAGTTTTACAGCACAGTCCTAGATGTGTTTCCTCAATGGCCTTCCCTAGGATGGTCCATGAAACTCACTCTTGGATGGGCATGCACAGGACTAATTTTGCTCTGCATGGTACTTGAGAGTTGAATGGCATCTGGGTGCTATATGAAGGGGAAAAAAATCAGAATTGGTTCTCAGTTACAGAATTTGTTTTGGGGTTGCTTTAATACAATTTATATTGCTCTGTAAGTGTGCATGGAAATTTAGGGAGACTCCAGAGGCCATGCTCCTTCCCCAAGAGTTTACAATACACTGCTTTATAATAAGAGATATAATAAAGGCACTGCCCCTAAGCATATAGAGAATATGGGCCCAAACAAACAGGTCAAAATAAAGGTGCTTCAGGTCACTTTGGAGGTATACTGTTTAAATGATGCACATGTCCTAAGAGCCCGAAAGCCACACTATAGCCATGCTCCAGTCCTAAAGACTGGAGCGCAGCTTTGGCGCAGCTTCTGGACTCTGAAGATGCATGTGTCATTTAAACAGCATACTTCCAAAGTATCCTGAAGCAGCTTTATTTTGGCCTGTCTGTTCAGATCCTATATTTCTTGCACTCCTGAGCAAAAACTGTATATATCTATGTCTTAATAATAATACAACATGGCTTCTGAGCATATACAGAATACTTTTCTTCTACAGATTCCAACCTATGGTGACCCTATCAAAGGGTTTCCTTAGCCAGATTTCTGCAGAGGTTTGCCCTTGCCTTCCTTTGAGGCTGAGAGAGTATGACTTGCCAGAATAACCCAATTGTTTTCCATTACCAAACAGGCCTCCCGGAGTCCAAGTTTAGCACTGAAATCACTACACCATACAGCCACTCACAGTTCAACACTGAAACTACTATACTGTACTGCCTCTCATAGGCTTTCCTTGGCAAGATTCCTTTAGAGGCGATTTGCTGTTGTCTTCCTCCATGGGAGCCTACTGGTTGACTTTGGGCAAGCCTAAGAGTGTGACTTGTCCAAGGCAATCCAATGGGTTGCCATGGCTGAACAAGGATTTGAACCCAGCTCTCCCAGAGTCCTAGTCTAACACTCAAGCAACTACACTGTGCTGGCTCTTTAGAAGGGACTCCAAGGAGCATCTAGTCCAACTGCTTGCCATTTATGAATCCACTGCTGAATAATGGAATCCTAAAGTTTGAAGAAATCCCAAGGGTCATCCAGTTCAATCCCCTTCTGCCATGCAGGAAAACCCAACCCAAGCCCTCCCTGTGACAGATGGCCATCCAGCCTCTGTTTAAAAACCTCCAATGAAGGAGACTCCACCATACTCCAAGGGAGCGTCTTCCACTGTCGAACAGCTCTTGCCAGCAGGAGGTTCTTCTGAATACAGTATTTAGATGGAATCACTTTACCTGTACCTTGAATTCATTGCTCCAGGTCCTAGTCTCTGCAGCAGCAGAAAACAAGCTCGCTGCATCATTAACATGACATCCCTTCTAATATTTAAACACAGCTATCATGTCACCTCTTAATCTTCTCTTCCCTAGGCTAAAACTACAGTTTCCTAAGCTGTCCCTCATAGGACTTGGTGCTTTCCAGACCCTTCATTTTGTTCGCCCTCCTCTGGACACGCTCCAGCTTGTCCACATCCTTTTTGAATTGTGGTGCCCAGAACTGGACCCTGTCTGAAATCACAGCAAGCCTTGGCTGCCAGTCAGAGTTGGCACCACAGCTACCTGAACACACTCCATTTCAGAAGCTGGGTAGGACAAAGCCTCAGAAATACTTGCCTGAGAAACCACCACACAAAGCCAGGGATCTCCAGGGGTATAACAACACTTTACAATTGTACTAGCTTGATAGCACTTAAACCACCATGGCCCCATCCTGGGATTTATAGTTTGGGGAGGGATGGCTAATTCTCTGCTGGAGAGCTCTAGTAGTAGAGCTTAGAGGAGTGGACAAGAGCAGCAGTTCTCAAACTCTGGTCTGCCAGATGTTTTGGGCTTCAGCTCTCCCAAGTCCTAGCCACCATGGCCAATGCTCAGGAATTCAGGGACACCAGAATAGTCGGAGGATCAGAGTCAAAGACCAGAGATCTCTGCAAGTCCTTTGACAAAGTAGAAATCCCAGGATTCTGTAGGGCAAAGCCATGGTGGTTAATATGCTATCAAACTGCTACAAATGAGCATTTGGACACACTTCAGGTAAGGCTAGGGAATGCATCCTGCCTGGAAGAAAACCTGGAGAGCATGGATGACACTGTGCTGGCTCACGATAAGCTTCTTCTGTTCGGATGTAAGTGCATTCACATTTTCTCTGCCCATTTTCAGGCTAAGCTATTTTCTACCATTCTGTATATGCATTACACTTCCTGGCGCACTCAGCTATTTTAAAACCAGCTCGGTGGCAGCCCAAAGAGATCCGATCTCTTTATCCTTCTGTATGTAAAGGGGGGAAAGCAAGATGTGTGGGTCTGTGAAGTGCATCTTCTTTATAGCTAGGAGCCTATGCCATCACTGCCATATTTACCGTGGGTCCAAAAACTGGCTGCACAGCCACCCTCCTTCCTCCTTCAGCCAAGGCAGCTTCTGTTGCCATGGAGCAAATCCCACTTTTGGAGACATCAGGAAAAGCGGAAGGGAAAGGGGACAGGGATGCTGCTGTAATATGGGTATGATGGAGTGTACCCCAAGGGTACAATTTCCTCATTTGGCTGTCATGGTGGCAGGCCCCTGTCAGACTGATTTAAGATGTTTCACAGCTGGAGGCTTAAGCAAGAATGTTTTTTTTTAATCCAGTGGCACGGCTCCCTTTGTGAACACTCTTAATGTTAGATGGAAGGTAGAAAGCAAAATGTTCCTGCCTCCAGTGTACTTTCAAATTAATGTCATTGCTTTTGCATTTGTTATACACACACACATACCAGTCCCTTAGCTCAGCAGGATAGCCTCTTTTCTGGTTCCTGACCCTGGGAAAGAGGGGACGACCTCCATCTTGAGGGGAGAGAAGCAGGCAAGAAACAACAGGCCTCTGCCTGCCAAGTTGAAGAGCCCTCCCCCCCGACCACCATCTTGAGGGGAGAGAAGCAGAGTTTTTTTTTGTTTGTTTGTTTTGTTTTGTTACTCGCTTTGTTGTATATGCATATGTATGCTGTAAACCGCTTTGATCATAGGAAAAGCGGTATACAAATAAAACATATTATTATTATTATTATAATCTCAAAGTTGCTTTTAATATATATGCACCGATATGGCTGACATGTGCACAAATGCACTCCAGTCCTTCGAGGTTCCGACTTCTCCGCCAGATCTCTGGAAGTTAAATAAATGCAGAGCTGAAGGTGGAGGTAGGGAGGGAGGGAGAGGTTTCATTTTTCAGAGTGGGAGCCATGATAGTCTTTTGCAGCAAAAGCAATAACCAAGAGTCTTGTGAGGCCTTAAAGACCATTATCTGGCACACACTTTTGTGGATTGCACCCTGCTTTACCAAAGGCAAGTGCACAGCAGTCCACAAAACCTTATGCCACATAAAATGTCAGTTTGTCTTTAAGGTACTGCCATCTTTAAAGCCAGTGTGCTTTAGGAATTTGAGAAATGGACAAGGTCAGAGACCCAAATTCAAACTACCACACAGCTAAAACAACCCCTACCTTATGTGATGTTATGTAAGTCACTCTCTCTCAGCCTCAGAGGAAGGCAATGAATGGTAAATAAATCCTCTGAATAAATCTTAAGAGCTAGCATGGTGTCATGACTTGGACCCCAGGTGACCAAAGTTCAAATCCCTGCTCAGCTAATGGATACCCATTGGATGGTGACCTTGGGCACGTTACTTTCTCTCAGCCTCAACAGGAAGGCAATGGCAAACTTCCTCTGCCAAGAAAACCCTAAGTCCAAGTTGACTTGAAAGCCCATGACAACATAACAAGAAAGACTCTTTTGTCATTTTGGACTCTCCCATGCCTGATACCACATCTAGTCTATGGCCCCATACAGACAGGGCAAAATAAAGCTGCTTCGGGTCACTTTGGAGGTATGCTGTTTAAATGTTGCATGCGTCCTAAGAGTCCAAAAGCCGCGCCAAAGCCACAATCCAGTCCTAAGGACTGGAGCACAGCATTGTTATTATTATTATTATTATTATTATTAAACTTTATTTATATAGCGCTGTAAATTTACACAGCACTGTACATAAAATCATTTAATTAGACGGTTCCCTGCCCATGCTTGACAATGCTAAGAAGTACACGACACCAAAACCGGAGAAGGGAATGGTTTGAGGGGAACGGGGATTAGTCCAGCATTCTTCTCTCCCTCTGAGGCCTGGCTTGACATGGCAATGGACAGATGGAGGATCTGTATCTTAAGAGGACTGATGGGCGTTTGCCCACCCTCTCTCCCCCTCAGAGGCCAGGATGGAGTGGATTTTGGTGCCTTTGGCGGGGCGCCGTTTCCTTTAAGGGATCTCTGCTGATTTCCTACCTTTCTCTCCCCCTGAGAGACCCAGATGCGGCTTTGGAGCTCACCTTTGCGGTTGTGTGTCGTCAGTTCCTTTCCTCTCCCCCTCCCGAGATACCCAAGATGGAGGTGGCATACCTTTGGGGACGGGCGCCGTCTTCCTTTCTACTCTCCCCCTCCAGGCACCAAGATGGAGTTGGATACCTAGGGAGGGCGCAGTTCCTTTCTCTCCCCCTCAGAGTCCAAGATGGAGTTGGATACCTTTGGGGAGGGTGCAGTTCCTTTCTCTCTTTGGCACAGTTCCTTTCTCATTGGCACAGCTTCCGGACTCTTAGGACGCATGCATCATTTAAACAGCATACCTCCAAAATGACCTGAAGCAGCTTTATTTTGGCAGTCTGTATGGGGCCCAAGTGACCGTTCATACTACACCATTATAGCACTATGATTCCACTTTAACCGCCATGGTTTCATCTTATGGAATTCTGGGAATTGTAGAGTGGGGCAGCACTAGAGCTCTCTGGCTGAGAATTCCAAATGACTCTCCACAAATGGCAAATCCTAGAATCCCATAGGATGTTGCTACGTCAGTCAAAGTGGAATAAAAATGCTATGACTATGTAGTGTGTAGACTGTGTAGCCTCAGGGGAAGGGAATGGCACAACTCCTCTGAACAAGAAAACCAAGAAAAGCTCATGATAGGTTTGCCTTAAGGTCACTCTGAGTCAGAAATGGCTTGAAGGCACACAACAACAACAATAACAACAACATGGATCCTACCTGGTCTTTTATGCCATAAAAGTGTTTCCCTTCTCCCCAAAAGTGAATTGAAATTCAGCAAATCAAGGCTGACCTCTCTCTAGAAACCATGATGACTAAACTGTGGTTGTCATACTTCAGGGACATCATGAGAAGAAATGACTCACTAGAAAAGACAATGATGCTTGGCAAAGTGGAAGGCAAAAGGAAAAGAGGAAGACCGGGTTACAGGTGGATAGGCTCAGTCAAGGAATCTAGAATAACAGAATCCTAGAGTTGGAGGAGACCGCAACGGCCATCCAGTCCAACCCCCTTCTGCCACGTAGGAACTCTCAATCAAAGCATCCCCTGAGACAGATGGCCATCCAACCTCTGTTTAAAGACCTCCAAGGAAGGAGACTCCATCAAAATCTCTCAGGAAGGAGTGTGTTCCACTGTCAAACAGCTCTTACTGTCAGGAAGTTCCTCCTAATGTTGAGCTGGAATCTCTTTTCCTGCAGCTTGCAACCATTGTTCCAGTCTTGTTCTCTGGAGCAGCAGAAAACAAGCTTGCTCCCTCCTCAATATGGCATCCCTTCAAGTATTTAAACAGGGCTATCATATCACCTCTTAACCTTCTCTTCTCCAGGCTAAACATCCCCAGCTCCCTAAGTCTTTCCTCCTAAGGCATGGTTTCCAGATCCTTCACCATTTTAATTGCCTTCCTGTGGACAATTGAGGTGCCCAGAACTGGACACAATATTCCAGGTGGGGCCTGACCAAAGCAGAATAGAGTGGCACTATTACTTCCCTTGATCTAGACACTATACTTCTACTGATGCAGCCTAGATTCACATTGGCCCTTTTAGCTGTTGCATCACACCATTGACTCATGTTCAACTTGTGGTCTACTTGGACTCCTAGATCCCTTTCACATGTATAAGGCTCCTTAAGCCAAGTGTTCCCCCATCCTATATCTAAGTATTTTGGTTTTTTGGCCTTAAGTGCAGTATCTTACATTTCTCTGAAGACAACAACAAAAACACCTCAGTTGGTTTGCATGGCCATCTGAGGATTCAAAGTCCTAGTTTACTTTAGTTTATCAGCATTTGTTCAGAGGGGGCTTGCCCTTGCTTTCCCCTAAGGGTGAGAGAGTGTGACTTGCCAAAGGTCATCTAGGAGTTTCCATGGCTGAGCAAGGCTACATTTGTTCAAAGGTGCTTTACCATTGCCTTCCTCTTAAGTTGAGAAAGTGTGGCTCACCACAGAAACTCAACTGTGGTCTCCCCAAGTCCTACCTAATCCAATGCTGAAACTGCTCTGGCTTTCTTGTTATGTACCTTCAAGTCACGCCAAACCTGTCATAGGCTTTTCTTGGTGAGATTAATGCAGAAGAGGTTCGTCTGTGGTCACCCTATGGGTTTTCTGTGGCTGAACAGAGATCTGAACCCTGCTTCCACACAGTCCGAGTCCAACACAGGGGCAGTGTGACCCTGTTGGTGCTCCTAGACCTCTCAGCAGCTTTCGACACGATAGATCATGGCATCCTCTTGGACCGCCTGAAGGGGTTAGGTATCGGAAGGCACTGCATTGCAGTGGTTCCGGTCCTTCCTCTAGGGCAGATCCCAGAGGGTGCTGCTCGGGGACAGCTGCTCCAGTAAAAGGGAGCTCACCTGTGGGGTTCCACAGGGTGCTATACTGTCCCCGATGTTATTTAACATCTGTATGAAGCCGCTGGGTGAGATTATTCGGAGTTATGGAGCTGGGTGTTATCAGTACGCTGATGACACCCAGATCTATTTCTCCATGTCTCGTTCATCGGCCTCGAATTCTAATGGCATCTCCTCTCTCAATGAATGCCTCCAAGCAGTAATGGGCTGGATGAGGAAAAACAGATTGAAACTGAATCCGGACAAGACAGAGGTGCTCACGGTAGTGGCCCCAAAACCAAGAATTGGGTTGCAACCTCCAGTCCTGGATGGGGTCACACTCTCCTCCAGTGACTGTGTTCGCAGTCTGGGGGTGTTCCTTGACTCATCGCTCCTGATGATAAATCAGGTAAATGCGACAGTCAAGAGCGCCTGTTATCAGCTTCGGCTGATACGCCAACTGCGCCCTTTTGTGGAAGTAAGGGATCTCGAGACTGTTGTACACGCGCTGGTAACCTCACGTCTAGATTTCTGTAATGCGCTCTACATGGGGCTACCCTTGTACTTGATTCGGAAACTGCAATTAGTGCAGAACATGGCGGCCAGAGTAGTGTCAGGAACATCGAGGAGGGACCATATTACTCCGGTATTGAAGTCCCTCCACTGGCTGCCTATTAGTTTCCAGGCCCAGTACAAGGTGTTGGTTATCACCTTTAAAGCCCTAAATGGCTTGGGTCCAAACTATCTCAGGGACCGCCTTCTCCCCTACAATCCTCCCCACACACTCCGCTCCTCTGGGAGGAATTTCCTGCAGCCTCAAAAAGCTAGGCTTTCGGCTACCTCCCAGAGGCTTTTCTGTTGTCGCCCCCAGATTGTGGAACGACCTGCCGGATGAGATCCGTCAATTGACATCTTTAGACAGCTTTAAAAAGGCTGTCAAGACGGATCTCTTCCGGCAGGCCTTTCCGGAATAGATAACCCTGGCCTCAGGAACCCTGTTCTTATGAGAGTCCCCAAGGTCCTCCTTGGAAATGCTACCATAGTTTACTGTTTTATTTGTTTTGTTTTGTTTGTCTTGTAATAATGTGTATGTGTTAATGTTGTTTAATTAGTTGCTTTTAATTATAACTGATTTAATAATTTTTTAAGGGGGGAGGGAATTTTGATCTACAATGTATTGTATTTTATTGTTGTTAGCTGCCCCGATTGACCTCACGGGGCGGGATATAAATAAACTATTATTATTATTATTATTATTATTATTATTATTATTATTACACTCAAACCACCACATCACACTGGCTCCAATACGTCAATCCTCTCCTGCAGACTTCTTCAGAGAAAGCTTGCCCTCCTCTGAGGCTGAGAGAGTGTGACTTGCCCAAGGGTTTCATGGCTGAGCTGGGATTCAAACCCTGACTCTCAGAGCCCTAATCCAACACTCAGCACCATGCTTGTTCTGCACATGGAAGCATGCATTTATTTTGTTGCGCAACTCTGGTCTTGACTGCAGCACTGTGCAACTGAACCAAGCCAGCCAAGGTGTAAATAAATACACAACTCAAGGCAAACATGCATCCTAGTACATCCGTGTGCAATGCACATTCATATGCAACTCTGCTTCCACAACCTTGAACTGAATACAGCTGTTCTTTATTGGATCAGAAATATCCAACTACTTCCATAGGGGAACTTATGCATGCTAAAAACACCAACAGGATTCCTACCTGTTGGAGAGGTAGTATTCTGGGTGGAGTAGGGCGGTGGGTTTGTAATGAATCCACAGTGCTTCCCAGAATCCCTTGCAATCAAACAGACAAACCTGTCTTGCATATCACTCACAGCTTTGAACATCTGCATAAGAAACAGAAAACTGCAACAGGTGAAGTACAGCGACTAAGCAAAGGAATAAAAACATGGCACAAAATGACAGAATGGTGAGCTGCACTTGTTGAACATCTGTTTGCCAAGCAGCTATGCAAAGCAGATTGTGCACCAAAAAAGCTGGCAACCCAACAGAATAGCAGTGACCCTTTGCTTCCATGGTTCTGCAAGAGCAATGAGAGAATATAGGTCTTTTGTTGCAATACAAGGGGAAACCGGGTACTCCCTGTCCGTTAATGCTATCACTTCAGTCTTTGCAGTATTTGCCGTAAGTAGCTATGGCAACCCAAGTGAACCTGGGGATGGAGCGGCAGGCCGTTCATAAGATCTGTCATCCTGCTCCGAAGCAGGCTGCCTTGGCACAAACAGGGGATTGTAAATTAGGATTCATGAACAACCAGTTGCATCAAAGCTCAGAGCAGACTGACTGGACTGAACAAAGACTGAAGTGTGAGCAAATCATGATCCAAGCCCCTTCATCAAACTCTTTGAACATGGCAGGTAGAACTCAGAGCATAGAATAGAATCAAAGAATCATATTATTATTATTATTATTATTATTATTATTATTATTATTATTATTATTATTATTATTA